>NC_056729.1:1878422268-1878492217 GCF_019279795.1 Protopterus annectens | reverse complement strand
ATATATATGTATGTATATATATATATATATATATATATATATATATATATATATGTGTATATATATATATATATATATATATATATATATGTATGTATGTATTATATATATATATAAGCCATCGAGCTTTGAAGTGTCAAAAATGCTCATAAAAATTGTTCCTAACTGATGGGTCGTAGAAAGCCAGAGTACCTCTTCTAAACCTAAGTCCCCTTTAAGGGATGGCGAACCTTCAAGGACCATCTTCCTCTTCCTCCTTATTGGCTCATTTGGAGCCACATCAAAAACTATTGAAAATTTTGAACAAATCAATCTCTTCGGCTCCCCAGGACTCTGAACTGAGAGAGATCACTGAATTGGACAAGTCAAGTCCTTTGGTTCCACAGCTTTCGGAGCTAAAAGAGACTAGCTTTCGTAGCTGGTCCACCGAGTTAGTACCGGTCTCCCCTACCTTAAGATTTTCCATATTGGAGAGAAATCGCTCACCAACCCTTTCATCCAGGTCCTCTAAGAGCTTACTGGATGATGATGTGGATGGGTGGTGCACAAACTTCCGAAATTGCCAGCACTGGCTTAATTTTTTTCAGCTCTGACCCAACTGGTTCTGGAGACAACTAAGAATCCTTCATCCACGATTATGCCTCCTCCGAGCCAAGCTGGGTCTTTGGAGCCCGAGTGCTGAGTATAGTTTGATGTAGAACCTTCAGTCCCAAGACCTGTGCAGGAGATTTCGGAACCATTGCCTGCTCTGACACCCTCTGTGCCTTCCGAGGTGTCTAGGAGCCAAAGCTCTCCGGTCGGTTCTGGTGGGGATTCTCAGACCAGAGTCGTCTTTGTTCCAAGTTTACCTCTTGGGGCTTCTGCACTGGTGAGCTCGGTTCCTACATTTGGCTCGGAGCTTGGGGATTCCTTCCACTTCTTTGGAATGGGACACATCTTCAGAGCTGGGGGACCTGCTTTCGAGCTGATGTGCGCTGTCCCCTCCGACAGCTCTACACAAAGGTACTTGTAGTTTTCTCCCTAAGGCACCAGTGTCTGTCTCAACACCTTCCCATCCTCAGGACAGCAGAGATTCAGGGCTTCAGGTAGCCCCATTGGGCGAGTCCCACTCTCCCAAGACCTCCCCAGAATAACCTTCTGAGGAGGTTCCTCTGAAGAAAACATGATAGATGAAGCATCTGGACTCACCTGATGTGTCAGTCACCTCAGATACTGACCTCGTAGAATCTGAAGGGTCCCAACAGTCACCCTCTGAAGATAACCCCTTTGCAGATATCTTAGAAATCCTGAAGCAGAGGCGCGGCTGGAAGCCCATTAACCCTTCTGATGAGAGAGTATACCTGAAGGCCTTCGGATCTCAACCTTAGCCTCCTGGGTGTCTCTGCCTTTTGATGAACTGATGGAGTTGGTTAGTCGAAAGGGGTGGGAGTCACCAGACAGTAGGGAACCGGTCCCGAGGAGACTAAATAAATTTATAACAGCTCCAGCGGAAAAAGATTTTCTTACTAATGGCGTCCCTGTAGATGCTATGGTGGTGGCTTAGATCTATGGTGGTGGCAGTAGCCACCAAGAAGGAACTCTCTGAAATGTCCTCATCTGTCCATCCTCCGAATAAGGAGTCTCGAACGATGGACAGATATGGGAAGCATATTTTCTCTTCAGCGACTTTTACCCTTTGATCACTGAATTACCTTATGCACTTCAGTTGACTACAAAGAGGTCTCCTGAAGGAGTTATGAGATGCTCTACAAGGTTCACTGGCTGCAGGGGTTTCAAAGTGACATCTTAGCTATCCACCTTAAATTCCATAGTTAACTCCTCCATGAGGCTGATTTTCCTATGCAGTGGATGGAGCGAGCAGGGCAACGGGTTCAGGAGATTTCCCTAAGGAGGCACTTCTTGATGCACTTGTGTAATTTTGCGGAACCTTTTTTGTCTACATTTGTCAGTGCCCCTTTCGATGGTTACTCATTCTTTTGGACCAAAAGTTAAGGACACACTCACCAGATGCAAGCAGGAAGGGAAAACTCTCTCAGCCGTTGGGGTGCATTTTTCCATCACTTCCAGACACTATCCTAAGGGTCTATATTGAATCGGCGAATGGTGATTCGACCCTATTTAACCAAAAGCCTAGAATCCCGAACACTTGAACAGCGATTCCCCCCCCCCCACACCCCCCACCCCCAGGAAAAAAAAATTGCTGTTCCACAAAAAAATAAAATAGATGGTGGGGCTTACCACACCCCCTACTTAAATATACCAACTCTGAGATCGCACCACACTGGAGGAAATGGCAAACTCCCGAAACCGACCCAGCGATTTTTTTTTTTTTTTTTTTTTTTTTTTTTGCTTGGGAAAAATCGCTGTTGCGAGTATTCGGGATTGTAGGCTTTCGGTTAAATAGGGTTGATGAATCAATGTTCGCTTTAAGCGTTCACTGATTCAGTATAGACCCTATTCCAAGGGTCAGAAAGGTGGAAAAATGTGGTTCAAGAAATCCCAGGCAATTTTTCAAGACACACTTGGTGAATCCTTTCCCAGGGGCAGATGGAGAGTTAATGGTAGACGCCGTCCACAAGGCAAAGGGGGACCACAAAATCAGGGTGACCGTGATTCCTTTCGCAGCCAATCCCTTTCAGTGCTCCTGAAAGGAGGCCCGTCTGTCCTACTCTGGAGGCAGTCAGGGGACGATTATCTTTGTACCCAGAAGCATGGTGCGATGTCACAAAAGACAAATGGGTACTAAGTATAATATCCAGAGGTTATTCCATTCCCTTCTCCCTTCCCGTCCCACCACTCTGAAGGATCCCGGACATTCCACCCAGCCTAAGGGAATAGGCAACTACAGAGATTCAAATGTTGCTAGACAAAAGTGTCATCTAAAGTCCCCGCAGACCAAGTAGGATTCAGAACTTAAGATTCTTTTTAGTGCCAAAAAGAACAGGACTGGAGATCCATATTGGATCTCCGCAAACTAAACAAATCTGTAAATAAGTCCAAGTTCCGAATGGTGACACTGCAATCAATTCTTCCCTTTTTAGGGAAAGACTATTGGATGTACCCAATAGACATCCAAAGTGCGTATTACCATATAAAAAGTGACAGAGCATCAAGGAGGCAATTCCGGCTGGGAGCCAGTCATTATCAGCTTCGAGCTCTGCCCTTTGTTCTCACTACAGCCCCCAGAGTGTTCACTAAATGTATGGCAGTAGTCACGGCTCACTTGAGACTGCTAGGAATCCAGGTGTTTCCGTATCTAGACGACTGGCACCACTAAGCTACTACTACAACAGTCCAGAGACAAAACTCTACAAATTTGTTCTCAATTAGGGATGATAATAAATTTAGGGAAATCTGCCTTTGTTGCCTTGTCAACATATTACCTTTATAGGAGCAGAGTTAGACACAGTTTCCATGATAAGCAAAATTACCTGCAGAAAGAGTTTTGGTACTTGGACAACAAATTTCCCATCTCCTGCCAAAGACAAAAGTAACGGTGAAAACAGTCCTGAAATTCTAGGACGATGACATCAACGATAACCGTAGTTCATTAGCCAGGATGCACATGAGAATTCTTCAGTGGCTTCTCTTTTCTCAATGGTCTTTACAAGAACTTGCCATGTCCAACCAGATCAGAATTAGTTTTGCAAGGAAGATCTAAGATTGTGGCTCCTCTCCAGTCATGTCACATTAGGTTGACCTCACATTAGGTTGACCCTTTACCCCACCTGTGGCAATAGTGACCACAGATGCCTCACAGATAAGGTGGGGAGTGATCTGGGGAGGACAGTCCAAGGCACTTTGCAGCAACACGAGACCCATTTGCCTATCAGTGTCTTAGAGATCAGAGCAGTGCTCTTGGCGTTGCAAGCATTTCAGGACTGCCTTCCACTAGCAACAATTGAAATTCAGTCAATGTCGGTGGTTTGGTACATAAATAAGGAGGAACCAACTGTTTACCCCCAATTGCCAAGAGGCACTCAGATTATGGCAATGGGCAATCTCTTCTTCTGATAGCAACGCACATCCCGGGAAAATCCAGTGTGATAGCAGACAGGCTAAGAAGAGCAATTCTGATGCCTCACGAGTGGTTTCTAAAGAAAGAGCAGAAAGGATATTCCGGAAATGGGGTCAGCCTTGCTGTGACCTATTTGCCACTCCCATGAATGCCAAATGCAGCAGCTATTTTGCTCTAATCTCCCCTCTGGGAGAGTCACACAGGGATGCTCTTGTTCACGATTGGCCCTCGGGACTACTGCATGCATTTCCTCCTTTCCCTTTAATACCTCAAGTCATTCAGAAAGCCTTCTCATTGGGAACCAGGATGATTCTCATTCCTCCATACTGACTACGTCAAATTTGGTTTCCCTTCATCTGGCTACATCTTCAGCAGGAGCCGTGTACTCTGGACCTAGTTCCCGACCATCTCGCTCATATGTCGGGAACCTTCCACCCCTCCCTGCAAAACCCTCAGTTTGACAGCATGGCTACTCCAGTTCCCAACTTAGGCTTCACAATTTTACACCAATAGTTAAACACATCCTGGTATCCTCACACAAAGCTACAACTAGGAAGCTATATTCTAGCAAATGGAAAAAGTTCTCACTCTGGGCTCAGAGCAAAAACATCGATCCCCTTTCTATTCCGATCTCTTCTATTCTTGAGTTCCTATCAGATCTTTTTCAAGAAGGTTCAGTGGCAGCTACTGTCAAGGTGCAATTAGCTGCAATTTCTAATTTTAATATAGGATGCAGAACTTCTAACTTGATGTCACACAGATTATGTAAAGCCTTTCTAAAGGGTACCTGTTAAGACCCCTCCCCCCATTAAAGAACCACTCTTGCCATGGGACTTGAATTTTCTTCTAACGTATCTGACCTTTGCCCCCTTTTGAACCCTCATCATCTTGTGACCTCAAATTTCTGTCTTAGCAACTAAGAAAATTGTTTTCCATTACCTCTGCAAGAAGAGTCTTGGAGCTCTTGGGGTTGGGAGGGTGGCCTAATGGTTAAGGTGTTTGCCTTAGAAACACAAGGTACAGGGTTTGAGTCTCACAGGGGATAACTGGCTAGGCTTAAAATGGCTCATAAGGGCAGTTAGCCTAGTACTAACCTATGAACTGCAAGCGTCACCAGTCAAACCTTATTTAATCTTCCATAAGGATAGGGTATCTCTCCAGACAAAACCCATCATTTTTACCTAAGGTGTGTTCACAACATACCTACTCATTACATCCGAGTGACGACTCTAGGTGCATCTGCAGTTAACTCCTAGTGACCTCTCTAGGTGTCAAATATTGATTGTTGATATTTGCATCAATAATTCCAAAACCATGCTATGTACAATGTTTTAAAATATTTAATCTTAAAGCTTACACAGTGGCAAACTCAACTGCATTAATATTTGATCTCTGTGTAGTGCAGGTAAATAGACATTAACTGTTGTTTTTATGATATTAATTTATGTAGATATAATTTTCACAATTTTCTAAATGTCTCAACAACCAAGCAACACAGATGGAACTCCTTAGCTTCATATGAAAGTTCTCAGCTAGATCGATAAAATGCTGCTCACGGTATGTGTGTAAACTTGAATGGTTGCTGAGATTTGTAAGTTGTTTACAAAATATTACAAATGTAATAGTTACTGTGTTTCTTCTTCTTCTTCTTCTTTCGGCTTTTCCCGGTTAGGGGTCGCCACAGTGGAACACCTGTCCGCTCATGATTGGCAGTGGAGTTTTACAGTGTCGAGTTACCAGCCCGGAGCCCAACCTTCCACAGAAGGAACACACACACACTCATGCCTAGGGCCAATTAGTGTCCAATCCACCTAGTGTGTTTACTGTGACTTATAAAATTTGGTTTAAGACATAAATCCGCGGTGGTGGTGCTGCGGTAGCGTTGTCGCCTCACAGCAAGACGATGTCCCGTTCGATTCTCAGCTAGAGCGTCTACTGTGGAGACATGCGTGAATGGGCATACCTTCGTTGAAGGTTGTGCGTTAGGGCCGGCAACTCAGCACATAAAAATCAACTGCCAATCATTAGCGGACCGGAGTTCCGCTGTGGCGACCCCTAACCGGGAAAAGCCGAAAGACACAACAACAACCCTAAAAGAGTGCTACCACTATAAAAGTAGGTTTGTGCTGAAGTTTGCCATTTATACTTCTTTCATAACCCCTGTGGTTTCAGAAATAGGAACATTTGTTGGAAATGTGAGGACATAATCTGATTCTGTCAAAAGGCTTAGGCTCTGCCCATTGGAAGTTACAGTGCAAACTTTCTGAGCTCCATTGGAGTGAATGAGTTAAACCAATCTGCCAGTTTTTTTCCCTAATCATGGCAACAAGGCAGAATACAAGCTACATCAGTTATATGTGTGTAGACAGTTTTGCTTCTACTTACATAGAACCAAAGGTTTCAGGAAGTCTGATCAATTGTTTTTTATTTTCAGAAGTAGAAAAGGCATGCCATTTTCTAAAGTCTCACTCTCAGACTGGCTGTCAAATTGTATTACCTTTGTTTACAATTCTTTTAAAACTACTTTTCAAAGTCGAAGGTTATTATGGCTATGGCAATGTCATTTGCTTACCAGGCTAAACTATCAATGGATAATATTTGTGCCGCTGCTACGTGAGCAACACCTCACACATTTATCACTCGTACAAAGTGGATTTGGCCTCCAGAGACCGGGCCTCTTTTGGTTCCATTGTGCTGAAAAGTGGTGCTAGGGATTCTGTCCCAACCGGTAAGAATGAAGGCGAGATAGGACAACATTAAACATGAAGTTATGTACTCACCATAACGTTCCATGTTTGTTGTCCGTCTCGCCATTCTTTCTTAAGATCCCTCCCACCTTCCCCCTGCCTAAGACTCCTAGAGAACCTGGAAGATTTTTTCCTTAGGAGCTCCTCTGGCATTCTTTCCTTTTGCTACCCTTTATTGTAGGACTAGTGTTCACACATGACTGACTAGCAGCAAACAAGATCTGGGGAATCACACACTGCATGATGGGATAATTCAGCCATGCGCCAAGTAAAAGACTTTGAGCTATAGTATGCAGCAGTGTCGGAGCCGAGGATTGGCTCCATACCAGACCCGTAAGAATGAATGGCGAGATAGACAACAAACATGGAACATTATGGTGAGTACATAACATCTTTGTTTCATGTGTCATGAACAACAGATCAGTGAAAGCCAATCTGTTAAAGTGTTTATCCCAGAAGTCCATTTATGATGAGGCCAGCAAACAGCTCAATCCAATGAGAGAGAGAAATCATGAGGATGCAGACCTCCACAGGTTTTGCTCAGATTGGAGTTGTGAAAAGTACATGTCCAGAGTCAAGATCGTATATTATGGAATCACAAGGAGATGAGTTTAGGCGGAATCGGAAACATTTGATGTTAGGTAGTCCAATCTCACCTTCATTTTTACATATGGGTTCGGATCCGATCCTCAGCTCCGACTTGGACGATTTTCAAGCTGGAAGACTTCTGGTTGGCTCATGACTAAGCAGGTATCCCATGGTGCACCAGTACAATCCCCAGATCTCGTTTGCCCCATCAACGTGTTCGGATGTGCTTCTCTTGGCTCTGGCGAAGTCTTTAAAAATTCCTTACATTCATATCAGATTTTGCATTTTAGTGTTATCTTATAGTGTTATCTTATAGGCAGTTGCCTTGTTGGTCCTTGTTGACTAAATTTAGTGAACTAGTTTGTTAGTAGTTTTAGTAGTTTGTTATCCTGTGTGCCAGTTAGGTACCTTTGTGCTTTTTTGTCTAAGTACAAGTGTTAGTTGTGGCGTTTTGTTTCTGCTACTAATCAACAGGGGCTCCTGTTGTATCTGTATTATTAGGACTGTTAGCCTTTATTCTATAACGTTGTTTTTGGCGGGGATCCGCTTGTGATATTCTAGGATTGCTGTTGCTAGTTTTTCTGCCTGTTAGGCTTACAGAGAATAGTATTTTTTTTTTGGTGTCTACAGTTCTTACCTGTGTGATTGAACACTGTGTGTATGTGTGTGTGCATTTTAATAACTTGGTCTGTGAGTTAGAAGACCTAGTTTTCTTTTCTGTTACACCAGGCTAGGCCCGTTTAACTTAGATGACCTAGTCCTCGTGCAACCTTTCTGAAGGGGTAGGCCTGGTTTAGTTAGAGGACCTAGTCCTCGTATATCTCTCTTTTTGTTTTTTTGTGTGGGTGTGTCTGTACAATGTCTATGGTTAGTAAGGAGCATAAACCTTCTGGGTTCAAAAAGTGCATGAAATGCTCCCAGAAAATGTCATTAACAGATGGCCACAGTAGCTGTGTCTACTGCTTGGGGGCCATCCATTTGCAGGAATCATGCTTGTTCTGTCATGCTTTCTCTCCTAGAGTGTTGCAGGAGAGAAAGAACAAGCTGATACTCAAGGGTCTTCTCTAAAAGGCCTTCTCTGGCACCGGCTGGTGTCTTGGAGCCACCTTCCAAATTACCAAAATCTGCCTTCTCGACTCCTCAGTCTTCAGAGCCGAAGGAGAGCATCATGGTATCAGAGTCGGTGGCAGATGCTTCGGTGCCTAATTCTGGGCTGTTGGAAGCAGCAGTTGACTCTACTGCTAGGAGCTGGTCTGTAGATGTCCTACCCGTCTCCTTACTTCTCAAGTCTCCAATGCCCCCTAGGTCAAGATCCCCTACAATATCTTCCTTTCAGAAGAAGATGTGGAGAGGGTTGTGCTGAGACTCCTGAAGTCGTCTGCTCTGACAAAATTGTTGCTGGCTCCAACCCAGTTGGGTCCAGAGCCACTCGATCCAGTTTTGCCCTAGTCTTTTATTCCTCCTCCAAGCCATATTGGCCTTTCAGAGCCGGAGTGTTTGGTGCCAGCAAAAGAACTCTCGGTTCTGGCTCCCTATGTTGCTGCATTGGAGCAGAGTTTGGCTCCGACACACTCTGCTCCGTCTGTTGTGTCCAGGGACCGAAGTTCTGCTGTTAGCGCCGACGGAGGGTTGGAATCGATATTCGGTGCCGAGCCTTCCTCTCGGTGCCTCGGCCTGGGTGAGCTTGGACCCTGCATCTTTCTCTGAGTCGATGCCTCTGGCTCCAATACCTACCCTTGTCTCTTCGGAGCAGGGGAGGTCTTCGGAGCCGGAGAGGTCAGCGTTTGAGGTGATGAGCATGCTGTCTCACTCTACAGCCCCTGCCAGTGGTACAAGCACTCTTCCCCCCAGGGCACCCACTTCAGTCTCAGCACCTACTCTCTACGGAGACAGCAGAGACCCGCAGCCTAAGGAGCCTCTGGCTGGTGGCCCCCACTCTTAAGAGGCCTCCCCAAAATGTCCCTTCAAGGAGCCCCCCAGGAAGAGTGTATGCAAGAAGAAGCATATTGACTCCCAGGATGAGTCTCTGACGGACACTAATCTCGAGTCTGAAGGATCCACCAAGTCGTCCTCTGATGTCTCCTTTGTGGACATCCTTGAGATCCTGAAGCAGAGGTGCAGCTGCCCCGCTGTCAACCCTTCTGATGAGGAGTCTGTGTACCTGAAGGCTTTCGGGTCTCACCCCTCTGCCTCGAGTGTTTCCACCTTTTGTTGAACTAATGGATCTGGTTAGTCGAAAGATGTGGGATACTCCCGATGCCGTAGAGCCAGTCCCCAGGAGACCAAATACGTTTGCCTGTCCTGGTAAAGAGTTCTTGTCTAAGGGCGTTCCATAGATGCCGTGGTGGTGGCTGCGGCCATGACGAAGGAGTTGGCAGAGACTTCCTCCTCTCTTCATCCACCAAACAAGGAATCTCGACAGACTGACAGATTTGGGAAGCATGTATTTAGTTTAGCGGCATTTACCCTTCGTTGAACTCTCTTCCTCACTTTACAAGGTTTCAGAGGGATCTCCTCAAGGAGTTAGGAGATTCCATACAGGGTGTTTGTCCTGAAGGAGTCCCTGACAGGATTTCTGCTCAGTTGTCCACCCTAAACTCTGTGGTTAACTCCTCCATGGGGCTTATCTCCCATGCGGCCGATGGAGCGAGCAGAGCAGTGGGTTTAGGTGCCGCTCCTGAATGTGCCCGTGTAATTTTGCGGAGCCGTTCAAGTCCACCTTCACCAATGCCCTGTTTGATGGTTTCTCATTGTTTGGTCCTAAGGTGAAAGAAACATTCACACGGTGTGAGCAGGAAGGAAAGACTCTCTCTGCCGCGGGAGTCCATTTCACTTTTTCCTCTCGACCATACCCCAAAGGTCAGAGGGGAGGTAAAATGTGGTTCAAAAAGTCCCAGAGGGTCTTTCCAGACACACAGAGGGAATCCTCCTTCAGAGGCAGAGGAGGAGGAAATGGTAGATGTCACCCTAGAGGCAGGGGCGGTCTGCAATACCAGCAAGGCCATGATTCCTTTCAAGGGCGGCCTTATCAGCGCTCCTGATGTGGGGCCCGACTGCGTTTCTTTGGGGCCAGTCGGGAGTCGCATCTCTTTACATCCAGACCCCCTGGCTAAATATGTTACCAGAGGTTATATCATACCCTTTTCCTGTCCATTGTTTATTCCCAAGAAGATCCCAGATGTTCCACCCAATCACAGGGATCAGGCAACTGTGGTGATCAACAAGTTGCTCTTAAAAAGAGTCATCCAGCCCGTCCCAGCAGACCAGACAGGATCCGAAACTTACTCCAGGTTCTTTTTAGTTTCAAAATGAACCGGAGACTGGAAGCCAATTTTGGACCTCAGCAGATAAAATGAATCCGTGAAGGACAAGTTTCGGATGGTCACACTGCAGTCCCATTGTTAGGGAAAGACTATTGGATGTGCTCTCTGTCTCCAAGACACCTACTACCATATAAAAATGGACAAGGTGTCAAGGAGACATCTGTGCTTCCTGCTGGGAGCCAGTCATTATCAGTTTCGTGCTCTGCCCTTTGGTCTCACCACAGCCCCCGGGATGTTCACCAAGTGCATGGCAGTAGTGACAACTCACCTGAGACGTCTGGGATTCCAGGTGTTTCCATATTTGGACGACTGGCTCCTGACCGCCCCCACCAGGCATCTACTCATCCAAAACAGGGACGCCACTATTCAACATTTTGCTCAACTAGGGATCTCCATAAACCGGTAAAAAATCTGCATTAGTGCCCTTGCAATCTGTGAAGGCACAGAGGTAGACACATTGCATATGACAGTTTGTCTTCCCGCCGAAAGAGCACAAAACCTAGTCTCCCAAGTTCAGCGTCGTCTTCCGCTTCAGAAAGTCAAACAAAATGGGTCTTTCAGCTTCTCGGGATGCATTCTGTTAATACCTTTAGCCAGGTTGCACATGAGAATTCTCCAATGGCTTCTGTCTTCCCAGTGGTCCTTCCATTATCTTCCGCTGAGCCATCCTATCCTGCTGATGGAATTGTGCAAAAAGGACCTTCTTTGGTGGATAGCTCCCAACCAGTTTTTCACGGGCGCCCCCTTTGTTCCTGCCCAACCCGTTGTCACTGTGACCATGGATGCCTCCCAAGTTGGCTGGGGGGGGGGCATTATCTTGGCAGGACGGTCCACGGCACATGGCAAGAACACGAGGCTCATCTGCATATTAGTGTTCTGGAGATGAGGGCGGTGCTTCTGGCGTTCAAGCCCTTCAGGACCTTCTTCCTCTAGGGACAATTGCAATACAATCGGACAACATGTCAGTAGTGTGGTATATCAACAAACAGGGCAGTACCAGATCTTTTCCACTCCGTCAAGAGGCCATGCGAGCTTGAGAATGGGCAATTTCTTCCCAGTGCTTTCTGGTTGCAGTGCACATTCCGGGGGCAACCAACGTGATAGCTGACAAGCTCAGCCGGGCGATCTTACTGCCTCACCAGTGTTCTCTGAAACGGGGAAATAGTGGAACAGATTTTCTGGAGATGGGGACAGCCTTGCTGCAAACTTTTTGCCAGCCCAGTCAATGCAGCAGCTATATTTCCCTCATTCCCCCTCTGGGGGAGACACCCAGAGATGCTCTGGTTCACGATTGGCCCACAGGACTCCTGTATGCTTTTCCTCCGTTCCCTCTTATTTCCAAGGTGATTCAGAAAGCCAGTCGGCTGGGAAGCAAGTTGATCCTCATTGCTCCTTACTGACCTAGTCAGGTCTGGTTCCCCTTCCTCGAGCCTCTTCTGGACGATCCATGGACTCTGGACCCAGTTCCAGATCTGTTGACTCACATGTCAGGTTCACTACATACCTCTCTTCCACCCTCAAATTGACAGCGTGGCTGCTCCAGTTCCATCTCTAGTCAGGCTTCATGGTGTTTCATCCTCAGTGTCACAGATTCTCTTATCCTCTCATAAACCTTCAACCAGGAGGCTGTATGACAGTAAATGAAAAAGGTTTTCTATTTGGGCACAGAAAATGAATGTTGATCCTTACACTGCTCCTATTCCCATGATTTTGGAATTCTTAGAGCTTTTTCAGCAGGGATTTGCCGCTGCCACCATCAAAGTCCAGTTGGCAGCAATCTCTCATTTTCATTTAGGGTCTCCAGATGCGAACCTAATGTCTCATAAGCTATGCAAGACTTTTTTGAAAGGGGCCACGTTATTGAGACCACTGCTACAAGAACCTGTGACTTCTTGACTTAAATTTTGTATTGTCCAAATTGATATCCCCTCCTTTTGAACCTTCTCATTCATCTTCCTTAAAATTTCTGTCTTGGAAGACCTTGTTTTTAGTAGCTATCACGTCAGACAGACGTGTATCTGAGCTACAAGCCTCGTGTATTAAGCCACCTTATTTAATTTTTCATAAGGACGGGGTATCTCTACGTTCCAATCCTTTGTTTGTCCCCAAAGTTTGTTCTAAGGCCACCTGAAATCAGTCCATTGAGCTTCCAGTTTTCTTCCCCAATCACTGTAATGCAGCTGAATATCGTTTTCATCAGCTGGACGTTCATAGACAGCTACGTTTTTATTTGCAACGGACCAAAGAATTTCGAAAATCAGACCAGTTATTCATTTCTTTTTCTGACTGGGCTTACCAGTTTCTAAGGTGACACTGTCAAATTGGATTTCTAGTTGCATAGCCTTCATCTACAATTCGGAGGGCAGACGGTTACCCCACGGGATCAAGGCTCATTCTGCCAGGTCTCTGTCTACCTCTGCAGCCTTTCAAGCCAGGGTATCACTTGGATCATATTTGTGCAGCAGCTATGTGGGTACCCCTTGCACTTTTATTACACGTAAATTAGATCTGGCATCCAGGGGTAGAGTATCCTTTGGCTCCACGGTGCACAGGATTATTTTCCAATGAGCCACCCAAGAATAAGGCGCTAGGGACGCTGTCCCATATGTAAAAATGAAGGTGAGATTGGACTACCTAACATAAAGAAGTTATGTACTCACCATAACGTTCCATGTTGGTAGTCCATCTCACCCTTCATTTTTACCAACCCGCCCTCCTGCCCCCATCCTGGAAGATCTGGAGGTAATATTTGGTTGTCTTGGTTGGTGACCCTTTAGTATTAGTTTGTTTGTTAGGGGGTTTCTTTTTCTGTTTCTAGCGAGCAGCAAACAAGATCTGGGGATTGTTCTGGTGCACCATAGGATACCTGCTTAGTCACGAGCCAACCAGAAGTCTTCCAGCTTGAAAATCGGCCAAAGTCGGAGCCGAGGATTGGCTCCGAACCCATATGTAAAAATGAAGGGTGAGATGGACTACCAACATGGAACGTTATGGTGAGTACATAAAAACTTTGTCCTGCTATCCGAGCATGTATTGCAGTATCATGACTGCAAGAAAGACACTAAATCTCAGAGTGAGTTATCCAGCGTTCTAGTTCCAGAGGACATTCCGGTGAATATCCCTGTTGCTGAGAAGATTCCCGAAAATCCTGAAACTGTTTATTCACTGATCACTGTCCCTGTTGCTAAACCCAGTTCTAATTATTATATCACTAGATCAGATAGCATTTCTAGACTGTGTTACAACTTGGACAGAAGCATTGTGTTTATTACTTACTGCCTGCACAATTGCATGTCTTTTTTCAAATGTCACTTTATTGTGGGCAGCTCATTAAAGAAGGGAGGATTTACATCAGTATGTATGGGGTCTATGTTAAATATTCAAACTTCCAAAATGTCGAATACCATATGGTCGACATTTGAAAGTTCGAATTAAAAAAGAAAGAGAAAAAAACACAGCTTAACATTGCAAGCAAGGGGGGCAAGCCCCCCTGCACCCCCCACACACTCCCCACTTAAATATACCAACGCTGATACCGCACTTCAGTGCAGAAAAGGGAAATTCTCCCATTCTACACCGTACGGCGCCATTAAAAATCAATCTTCGAACACTTGAAATGTCGATCATATGGTCTCGACCGTATGACATTCCACATTTCCAGCTTTTGAAGATTTGACATAGACCCTATGTATGTATACCTTTAAGAAGCTTTCCAAGGGCTGTGCAAGCATGTGTATAAATGCAAGCAAGCAAGCATGTGTATAAATCCTGAGCACGTGTGAGCTTTACTGCCATTTTGTAGTAAGCTGTTGAGATGTAAGCATGCATGTCAGTGTAGTCTCAGTTAATCAGTTTATATTTTGTACTGCTGCTATCAATACTGATGTTTCTATATAATAAAGCATTTAAACAAATGACCCCGCCTGTTTGTCTTTAGTTGTAGACCAAAATGAGCGATATAGATATATATATATATATATATATATATATATATATATATATATATATGTATGTATATACACATATAGGTTCATAGGTAAGTACTAGGCTGTCTGCCTGAGGGCATCTGTAAGCCTAGCCAGAATGTGTTGGCTTTCGCCGCCCCCTTAGATTAGTTTCCTGTGCCTCTGTCCAGCAGAGCCATTAGTTCCCTGTGCCTCTGTCCAGCAGAGCCACTGCAGTGGGGTAAATTTTCTGTTTCCCATCCACTCGTCAGGGTTTCTCTTAGAGTGTTAGTGAGGGGTTTTGCCTAATGTAGATTGAAATCCTGTTCCAAAGCATGGGGAATATCTGGGACAGTAGTCTATCCCTCTAGCACGTCCTATTTATCGTTGTGGTGAGGTTTAGATCCCTAGAGCATATGGCTCTCGGGGATTTGGCTTTTTTTAGGTGGAGCATATCCATCAATTCTGGGTTGGACATGGCCTTGTATGTCAGGCAAAGATCACCTCTGAGTAAGTGGTATGCAGCTGGAGTTTCTTCAGTCGCGCTGCATAGGGCATCTGTTTGAGGCCAGTAATCCTCTGTGGTCTTTCCAGCTGTTGCAGGTGTCTTGTAACGTACATCCCAAATGGGGCGTTGTACTCTATGATGGGTTCTGATGAGTGATGAGTAGAGGGGCACAATAACCTCTTTTGTTCTAGATGTGAACCCTTTTGTGATTAGGTGGGCCACATAGAAGGATTTTCTAACCACCTTGGCAATATGATTATCAAAGGAGAGATTACTATCTACTTGGGACTTGGACTTGAACATGGGCTTACTGCTCGGCCAAAAAAAAAAAAAAAATTTCCAGGCTGCTAAACACCATTCGCTTATCCCATAATGCACCACAGTGTTCACCATTCCAGATATGAGGTTAACCAAATGAACCTAATTAATAATAAAAATAATACAGGATCCATGAAGTCGTCTTTGCTGAGGAAAACTAATGCAGGTACATATAGAAATACATGCATACAAATATTTCAGGCATGGTCAACAATTCCCTTCTAGCCTGCCAATATACCAGAATAGTTGTCCCCATAATAAATGTCCAGGTTGCTATTAAAAATATCTAAATTAGTGCATGCTTTAATGTAGTTTAGTAGTCTATTTCATGCATCAGCTACTCTCTCAGAGAACCAATTAATACACCTCTCATTTCTATATAATCTTCTATGCAGGTTGTTAGATGATTCTCTACTACTATTTGATAAACCCAAACATTCCCAGAGGTAGTTGCCTCTAAATGCCCAATATACCTGAATAAGGTCTCCTCTTAAATGTCGATATGAGGCAGTGTACATATTCAGACATTTCAGTTTTTCATGAAAACTTAAATTTTCACATGCAAGGATGCCCTTTGGTATATTTCTGATATACTTTTACCAATTTACACAAGCTTGTTTTCTTCTAAGGGTTCTGTACTGCTTTTCCAAACTTAAGTTTGGGTCTAATGTAACCAACAAACAATGATTTTATCATTTCTGATTTCCTAGACTTTATAAATCTTTTCATACAACTTACAGTTCTATAACTATCATTAACCAACTAGTAAGATAAACACAGTTACAACTGCTAAAGCTGCCAATGGAAACAAAACAAACTGCATGGAAAACCTTTGGCAGACCACCACGGCACCACGACACAACCGCGAAAACCACAAACCTCCCGAGCAAAACTGTAAAATGTAGGAATAAAAATCGGTCCAATAAGCGCTTTCGGTTGATATAGCCTTCTTCAGATCATATGTGAATCCTGCTACAGATTCTATTTAAAACCCAGATGCCCAATCACAAATGTGAGGTGAACCACATATGCAAATGCAGATTCATAGTCTTAGTATTGATTGGAAGCATAGCGGCCAAGTGCAGTTCTAGAAATTAGTCAACAGCCAGTAGTGAAGCATTCAGTGGTAACTTTCCTATTGGATAAGCGTCTTAGTTTTAAACAATTGTTTTCTTATACATTTATCCCTGTGGTGATACGTTACTATAGGGCTCATTGAGTCTAATCATCCTCTTGTGGCTCATTGCTGTGGCAACAGAAAGTGTGTGTGACAACTGGTATTAGCCAGAGGCAGCAAATATGGCTGCTCGAAGCATTGTAGCAGCAGTAAGTAAGAAACACTGCATCATGATAAGTAAACTTTCTAAGTTACATAGCCTCCTCAGGGCCCAATCCTTAGCTGCTTTGCTTTTAAGACCGGTCTTAATGGCACTACACTGTTTAAGCCTGGAGGACAATGTGCTCTTAAATTAATAATCCAGTTAATTTCTCTAATTTCTGTCCGGTTCTTTATATCACCTTCTCTTAGGCTAGGTTGAATACATTCCAGGACTTTAAATTTAAACACGTGTTGGATTATGAACAATGTGCACAGCAAGCACATTGTTTAAAATCAGCATTCCTTATGTCTCTCATATGACGTAGAATCCAATCCTTAAGGTGCTGATCAGTTTTTCCAACCTAGAAAGCTCTACATGAGCAGCAAGATGCCATATAGACAAGCTGTTGAATAGTACAATTTGCAAATGCATCAAAAACATAGTTTTTGATGTTTTATATATATATATATATATATATATATATATATGATATGGTCTATATGTATGTATGTATATATATATATATATATATATATATATATATATATATATATATATAATGCATGTGTGTGTGATTATTTATGTATGTGTGTTTATATACATAGGTAGATACATTTTATACACACACACACACACACACACACACACACACACACACACACACACACACACACACACACACACACACACACACACACACACACACACAAGGGTAAAACGTTCACTGACAAACCTTTCAGTAAAAACTGTAACAAACAACCCAGCCAAGCTAGTCTTCACTGTGCAATACTTGTATATGCAGGCTTGATTATAAACTGTTTCCTGTTTCTAAACTATAGCCAAACAGTCCATTTATGCTGTAGTGACCAGCATGTCTACTTCTAGTGGGATTTGGTGTTATTGGCCTGAATGTACCCTTAGACTTGAACTTAAGGCATCAAGAAACCATGCATTTAAAATGCTGTTATGTTCTTAAGAGGTCATTTGTCTATACTACATTGTTCTCTGCTACAGAAGTTTTAACATATTACACAGTGACTATACTAGCTTGGCTATGTCTTGCAGTAGTGGATGCACAAAGTATGTACATAAATGTATATATTATATACATGCATGTGTGTGTGTATACATACTTACACAGGTCTTGCTGTGACTTGCTATGCATACTTCAGTCAAGGATAAGACTAGTTTTGAGTGGTATCCTCTCCACACCTAGAATGATGTCTAGGTTCAAGGAAAATAGTTTTGTTCAACATTTAGCTATGCAGCTGGTGTCATTCATAGGGCATTCAGTATGTATCTGCTTGGGAAGGCATAATTGACAGTCATACTTGGTTTGTGGAAGATGGTCTGGACCTTTTGTTCAAGAGGTTCTGCATACTGACTAAAGCCTTTGCAGTCCCTATCATGCCTTTTTAGGCATATTTCATTTAATGAACAAACCAATATAACTAAATCAAATCATAAATCTGACATCACATCCCCCTTTTCAATACCAGGAGTCGTGACAAAAAACGGCCTGATTTGGAGGCACTGATGCATTTGGATGGAGTCCATGTTTGTGTAGTCACTGAGACATGATTTAAATTGAATGACATTACTCCATCTGTGCTGGTGTGCTGTGCTTATTATGCGTTCATGGCCACTCATAATTGTGGAGCTGAAACTGTGATAGGGATTTTATCCCTTCTAGACTGACTTCCTATGACCCACGCATGGAGCTGTTCAAACTTTAGCGCCCACTACTTTTAGTCAGAATTTTAACTAATAGTTTATCAAGGTGTAACTAACATGGACTATGCAGATTGACTATAAGCCCTATCCCTTTAGTGTCTCTTACCAACTATTAAGGGGTGACCTATGCCTGACTTACATGGTACTCACAAATCCATCCCTGATGGAGCTGCTACACATCTGCAAGTCACACATGAGGTCACCTGATCTAGGGCTGTAAACTTAGTGACTCAAAATGTGCTGGAGAGATGTATACATCTCAAAGATTGCCCCTTTCTTGGAACGGGTTTCCTATTCACACTAAGTAGAGCCCTTCCCTGGCTCTCTTCAAATGCAGTTTGGTTGAATGAATGGGGCTCACAAATTCACACCTGGGGTGTAGTGCCTTTGTCCTTTATGGACAGGGATAATCTGTAAGGTATTCAATGCAGAGGCAGAAATCCATGCCATCCCCTTGCCCCTAGGGACCATATTTTTGGCAAAATCTGGTTATATCAGCTAAGCTTATAAAGGGCCTTTAAGCCGTTAGCCTAGTAATATCGTATAAACCTATCAAACCCTTTGGTGGTCTCATCAGGTCATGAACACTTGTCATTCCTTGAAAATATTCTTGTAAGAGATGATTTTTTAATTCCATTGACTTTTAACACCTCCTCCTCCATAAACTGGAGTATTTGCACATCTTACATTGATGCACAGTGTTTATATTGGGTTAGTGAGAATTCTCAGTATAAAATTATCTGAAATCCCACTAGGGTGACAGTATCTTTTACCTAATTTCTTCCCATACTGTGCCCAACTTACACTGACAGAATAGTCGTCCCCCCATCAAAAAAAAATACAGCTGCAAATTGAACAAACCATCCTGGTGGTCAGTAAACATTAAGCAATTATCAGTAGGAGGAGGAAATTACTTGCATTATCTTTAAGGCTATAACCTCCCATTCCAGTCTTAAGGACGTTGTCAACATGTTAGCAAATAAGATTGCTGCAAATTTCTCTACTGAAAGTATCATCTCCCTTCCAAACGTCCCTGAGTCACCCCACCACCATCATCTTCTTAAAGAATCATATCCTTAAAGCAGTCTGCGAAACCAAAAAAAACAATCACTCTATCCTGACATTATACCAGGTTGTCTACTAATAAGCCTTTGCTGCATGTGTTCCCAAGTCATGGCACACTGCTGTGATGATGCGTGTTTGCTGACACTAGATGCATTAGCCTTGCTAGTCTTGCCATGGAAAGTATTGCTGACCTCATAAACAGGAATTTTGAAAATTTGATCTGGCTCACCCCACAGCAATTTGGATTTGTTACAGATAGGACAAGCTAAAGAGTGCACTATTTTGGAAAGGTTTTGCAGGCAGCAGACAGTGGTCACAATGTTTTTTTTGATCCGGCAAAGATATTTTCACACCACACCACATAATGGGATCATTAGTAAAGTAATGGGCTTAAATATTGATTGTTGTGTGGTAAGATGGATAGCAAACTGGCTCAAAGACAAAATGCACAGATACCTTTTCAGTTAGAGAAAAGGCTCCATACTAGCCCCCCTTCTTTTTGGAATGTATTTCTGACCTAGATGCTGACAACAAGGATTTCCAGCTGACTGAGTTAATTGATTATAAGCTTGATGTAGTTAAATCAACCAGTGAAACTATTACACTTCAAATGGCACTAACACTCCTTAACTTCTGATGCACCAAAAAAGGACTGAAACTAAATGCTAAGAAATGCAATATCATTGCCTTCGGGAAAACAAATTCTTACTGTCTACTCTATTGATGACAACACACTCTTCAATGAATCTGTGATCTGGGACTTGGGCACCTGGGTTGATTGCTCATTCTCCTTCAGTCAGTGTGTAACAGATGCAATCAGAAAATCCTTCTATATCTCATAATCAGTCATAAAGGGCATCTCATCTAAAACCAGTGCCCCTTCGGCATGTACCTGACCAGCAATACACAACACTTTGAATGCCCGTAAAGTTTTTTTTTACCCAGAGAATCTAGGATGTTCCTAATTGATTACTGCTGCAGTAGCCTTGGCTATATGGTTTATAGGGTTTATAACCTGCTAGGGTGCTAAAGATATAGCAACCAGAGAGATTCCAAAGCTTCAGGTCACCTTCCATGCACCGAGACTGCCAAGCAACTTGAGCTGACCAAAATACAAGTTTGGGCATGAAGACCTTCAGAGCTTTACTGCCACAGACGAATACACTCCTTGAGGCTTTTGGGGATGGACCGTCAGCCTGTGCTTTTCTTTGCTGGGTTGTTAAATTCTCCTTGAGCAAAAACACTTTCATTCTTATTCTTGTTTTATTGCTTTCCTCTTCAGGAAAGTTATTTTAAAGCTTAGGAGACTTGTTAGGATAGGATTTTTACAGTTCTTCAGTCTTACATTTTATACACCATTCCCCAGCTTTAGCACCCTTTATCTTTTCCAATCCAGTGCTGAGGTTTGTCTAAAATCAGATCTCTTGGAGACAACAGATGTCCTTGAATCAGGTTTCCCCTTCTCCCACCCTCTTCAAAGCAGTCAGTCACCACACAAGCTTTGGACTTTGTGGAGCAGTTTTAGGAGGAGTAAAGGTGCAGGGAGTGTTGTACACCCAGTAACAGCTGAAAGCATATAAGTGGCAGTGAGATGCTTGCCCAGATCAAGGCACTCATTTCTGAGATGTTTTTTCTCCCTGGTACTTCAAGTGGTTTCAGAAAAGACCACAGTCATGTGCATCAACAAGAAAGGTGAAACAAAACTGTGTGGCAGACAAAATGAGCAGGACCAAGGTAGCCCCTCATAATGGAAACGAGATTGGGGATCTTCCAAGATTTGATACATCTGTGGGAAGTTCAGGTAGAACTCTTTGCCTCCTGTTTGAACAGTCAACTGCCAATATTGTTACAGGACTCTGTATAAGAAGGCCTGGAAGACAGGTACTTTTTCTTTGGACAGAAGTATTCCTGTATGCTTTTCCACTATTTCCACTAATATCCAGGGTGCTTTTGTAGATTCAGAAGGAATCCCCGAAGATTATTGTGGTGTCTCATTTCTGGCCTAGGCAGCTGCAGTTCTCCCTTCTGGAAATGACTTGCAGCAGTTACCACAAGCTTCCTTGCAGACTACATCTACTCTCACAAGAGCAGGGGTGTTTGATATACTCAGATATCAGTCCTCCTTAATTGACTATCTTGGATGATAGGGTCTTGATTCCTTTTAGGCACCTGTTTGCTTTGGATGTGCAGCAGGTTACTAATGGGGGCAAGAAAGCCTGCTAATAAAAAGTGATACATTAGCAAATGGAAAAGGTTTTCTAGTTGGTCCCAACAACATACCCAGCACCCATTCGGGGCTAGTTCTGTTTTTTTTTTTTTTAAACAATATTTGTATCAGTTAATATCCTATGGCCTTTCTTATTCCTCTTTCAAGGTTCATTTATTGGCCATTTCAGCATGCCTGCCCATGAATCCTTCTCTTTCAGTGCAGTCTCATGTCATAGTGCTCTTGAAAGGGATTTTGCATAAGAGGCCTCCAAGTAATCCAGTGGCCTTTCCTTGAGAGTTTTGTGTTAGAGAAGTTTACACACTCCATTTAAAGCAGCTAATCTGGCTGTCTTGAGGTTCTTAACTCATTATGTCCGAGTGACACCTCCAGATGCATCCGCAGTTAACACCTACTGATGCCTCTAGGCATCAAATATATCTGCATATTTGCATCAATAATTCCAAAACCATGCTATGTACAAGGTTTTAGAAGACTTCATCTTAAAGCTTACACAATGGCACACACTGCTGCATTAATATTTGACTTCTGTCTAGTGCAGGTAAAGAGATATTAACTTTTATGATATTAATTTATATAGATATAATTTTCACATTTTTCTAAATATCTCAACAACCAATAAACACAGACAGAACTTTTTATCCTATCCGTATGAAAGCGCTCAGCCAGATAAAATGCTGCTGACAGTATGTGTGTAACTTGAGTGGTTGCTGAGATATTGTAAGTTATTTACAAAGTATTACAAATGTAATAGTTACTGTGTTTACTGTGACTTATAACATTCAGATCTGATGCTGTTAATCTTCAGTCATTCCTTACTGATGGGTGTCATTTCCGTCCTCTGAACTGAGTCGGCCTTATAACAAGCTTGTGCCAGCCAAAAACCTCTCAAACTAAGCTTTTACCCACAGTGCCCTTCTCCCTGTAATCTCAGATCTCATTTGCCGCATTGCCATAAAGCCGTGTCAAGCCAGCTGTCAGCTACGTACTTTGAAAATTTTCAAATTACTTGTATTTCTGATATTTTTCTCTCTACTTTATCACTAAATTTACCCACTCTTACTACTGTTGTTGCTTACCATTTATGTAGCCTTTAAGTACCATCATTGGTATAGGCTCCTTCTTCCCTCTACCCTTGAGGTAACTTTCTTTAAATACCATTGTTGGTATTTCCCTTTTTCTTCCTTTAATTAAAAAAAATATATATATTTTCTATAACTACTCCCATTATCGTTTTGTTGTGGTATTTGATAATTTCTATAGCTCGTCACGTCATAAAAGAGAGCTTCTGGTTTTATTCATTGTAGTTCACCACCTGGTTTTAAGCAATGCGGCTGTAACATGCCGAATTCCGGCACCCACAACTTGTGTGTGTATTGTCTGGGTGTTCCTCACCTGCCTCTTCAACCACCTTGTTCTATTTGTAAAGGCTTTAGCTCCCGAACCCATAACGAAAGGAAGAATAAAATTAATCCTGAAAGGTCTCCTTAAGACACCCTTCCTCTGGCTATTTCTGGGTCGGATGGCACATCCCCTCCCAGGAAAGAACATAGAAAGAAACCACATTCAGTTCCTTCATCACCTTTGGGTGACAAAAAGCAGGAACCTAAGCAAAAGATTCCAAAATTGACTGCTTTGGCCTCTGGGCTTAAACTGACTCCCACGGCATAGTCTTTGGTACAGACCACAGTGCTGTCTTCAAAAACTGTTTTATACGCCAGTCACGGCACCGACCTTACTAAAACTAGTAATTTCTGCCTCTGTGCCATCCGCGATGAATTTTTACCGTGGCACTGTCCATGACTGTGGCTCTAAGCTTGCCTCTAATATCTGCTCCAGGAGTTTCTGCACTGGACACACCTTCCACACGTCTCCTCCCATGAGACTTCAGTACCAATGGACCATACAGCTCTGACCAGATATTCACCCACGTTGGATTCCTTCCTCGGGCAGCAATTCAGCCGTTTCTTGGAACAACCTGACTCTCCATCAGGGATATTGACATGATCGACCAGGAACCTCTCTGAATTGGATGTGGTGCATCTTGTGGATCAGCTGCTGACAGCAAGGGGGATTACAACACCTTCCAAAACTCCCCTCCCTGTAGGTGTTGGGGGGGGGGTCTTTCTCCATGGACTCCAGCATATTCTCCTCCTTTGACCTCCGTGCAGGTATCTAAGACCCTGGAACAGATGCCCTTATCGGCATCCATTGCTTTGGTTCCACTGGTGGACCTCACCATGCTTCCAAAGCCAACCCTTTGGCCTTCGGTTCAGTCAGAACCGAGGCTCTCTCAGGATCATGAATGGACTGTAGGCACTGTGGTTCCTAGCATGGCGCCGATTTTTCCCACTGTGCAGTCTATGGTCCCAGGAGTCCTAACGGTACCTAGTCCTCTTAAGGCTCTGTCCTTGGGAGCTGGCCCATTGGAGGTGGGGTGTGACCCCACTTCCAAGGTTGTCCCTCTCTGTTCCGGGATCCATCCCTCTTTGGGTGGGCTGGCTATCCAGGCGATTGAGAGGGCCCTTGCCTCTGTAGGCAAACCGCCAGAGTATCAGTTATGTCCTCCCTCTGAGCCGCAGCTGACACAAGCCACCGCTTCGGGACAGCTAACACAAAAGCCTCAGGATACCCTACCACAGGGTGCCCCTTCTGTTTCTTCTTCAGAAGCCCCCATTGAAGAGGTACTGCACAAGAGGAAGCACATGGACTCCCCTGAGGAGCCT
Organism: Protopterus annectens; assembly: GCF_019279795.1. Lineage (NCBI taxonomy): Eukaryota > Metazoa > Chordata > Ceratodontiformes > Protopteridae > Protopterus > Protopterus annectens. Next base: position 1,878,467,700 of record NC_056729.1, on the reverse strand, counting down.
CTCACAGAGGACACAGACTAGGAGGGGAGGGGTCCCCACAGTCTCCCCCCTGATGTCTCTCTTGATGACATCTTTGAGATACTGAAATGGAGGGGAGACTGGAAGCCCACCAACACCTCCAAGGACTCCCATGTTCCTGCAGGCTTTTCATACTCGACCCTCTACTTCCTGGGTGACCCCTCCTACAGATGAACTGGTTCAGCTCATTGTGCAGCGAATGTGGAAGATTCTTAATACTATTGAACCAATCGCATGGAGACCAGACGATTCTATCCCCTCCTGAACAGCACCCACGCTGTTCCAAGGGTCTTCTAGTAGATGCGATGGTGATGGCGGCTGCCACAAAGGAGGAGCTTGCCAAGGAAAGCCAGACTGTCCACCCCTCAAACAGTCTCTCTGCCGGTGGACTGATTAGGGAAGCAACCTTTGCTGTCAGGTCTTTAAATTATCTGGCACACTTCACTAGGCTTCAGAGGCCTAGTCTCCGAACGCTCCGAAATCTTAGCAGGAGCAGTCTCTGACGAGGTGCATGACAAAGTTGCTTTGCAGCTTGCTACCCTGGAATCCATATCCAATGTCTCCATGCGTTTGTTTTCCCACGCCACTGAAGGAGTGTCTGGTTTAAGTGTCATGAGACGTCATGCCTGGATGCGCCTCTGTGACTTTGCAGACCCTTTTAAGTCTTCCTTTCCTAGCGCTCCAGTGGAAGCTTCTTCCCTTTTCAGCCCGAAAGTGAACGACACATTGCCAGGTGTGAGGACGACGGCAAGACTCTGTCTGCCATGGGCGTACAATTTTCCACCACTCAGCATCCCTACTCTAGGAAACAAAGGAGTGGAAAGATGTGGCACAAGAAATCGCAGGGTCATTTCTCTGACACACGTGGTGAATATACTCCCCGGGGCAGAGGAGGTAACTCCATCCGGAAGGTGCCCCTACAGGGCGGAGAGTGTCTGTCTAACCAGGGATCCAGAGATTACTTCTCTGGCCAATGCTATCAGCGCTCCTGAGGAGCGGCTCTATTGCTTTCCTCTGGAAGCAGTCGGGGGGGGGGGGGTTTCTCCTTGCACCATTCTGCCTGGCTAGCAACAGATTTATGGGTGCAACGTATTATAACCAGAGGAGATCACGTCCTGTTCAATCTTTACCCAAAGTCATCAAAACGAATTCCTGATGTTCCACCCAGTCAAAGGGAAACAGCAGTGCAACAAATTCAAAAGCTGCTTCAAAAAAAGTCATGCAGACAGTTCCGCCAGACCAGATAGGATCCAGATTCTACTTAAAAAAAAGACAGGGGACTGCAGACCAATTTTGGATCTCAGCATCCTGAACAAATTTGTCAAACAAGAAAAATTCTGGATGGTCACGGTTCAGTCTATCCTTCCGTTTTTGGAGAAAGACGATTGGATGTGCTCAGTAGATCTTCAGGATGCGTTTTACCACATAAAAATGGACAAATGCTCCCACAGATTTCATCGCCTCCATCTAGGAGCCGATCACTTTCAATTCTGCGAGCTGCCCTTCAGACTCTCTACCACCCCCAGAATGTTCCAAGTGCATGACAATGGTAACAGCCCATTTGAGACTACAAGAATTCTGGGTGTTTCCATATTTAGACGATTGGCTCATCACCGCCCCCACCAAGCATCTACTGGAGAAGGCTCTAAACTACACACTCAAACTAGCAGAATCCCTGGGAGTCTCAATAAACTGGGGAAAGTGCAAATTGATTCCCTCTCAAACTTTGGAGTTTATAGGAGCAAATTTCAATACACACGCTTGCCTAGTCTCTCTTTCAGACCACGGATTACACAGGATAAGATCCCACATCCAGGTGATAACTGTTAAAACCTAGTCTCAGTTCAGGCAGTTTAACTCCTGGGTTCCATAGCAGTATCATTTACCATAGTGCCCTTAGCAAGATTACACATGAGAATTCTCCAGTGGCTCCTAACAGTGGTACTCCTTGCACCATCCTTTGTCTTCTCAAATACGGATAACGCAAAGAGATGCAAACAGGATTTAATGTGGTGAATGAAGCCAGACAAAGATCTATGGAGTCGCCACTTTTGCCCACAACAGCCCAGGGCCACAGTGACTATGGACGCTTCCCTGATGGGGTGGGGGGCTTTACCAAAGAAAAGACGGTCCAAGGTATTTGATATGCAGATTGACCTCTGTCTGACCAGTGTCCTAGAACTGAGAACAGTGCTTCTAGCATTGCAAGCATTTCAATCCATCCTTCTGTCAGGGACAATTGCTATTCAATCAAACAACATGTCAGTAGTATGGTATATTAACAAACAAGGGGAAAGCAAGTCTTACCCGTTGTCGAGAGGCCATGACAATTTGGCAGTAGTTTCCGACCACTTTGATTGCAGCACGTATTCCCGGGAGTTCCAATGTGATTGCAGACAAACTGAGCAGATTTATCCTACTGCCTCACGAGTGGTCCCTCAATCCAATTATTCATGCAAAAATCTTCAGCCGCTGGGGCCAGCCTTGCTGCGACCTCTTCGCCTCTTCAGCAAATCACAAATGCAATAGCTACTTTCCCCTAATTCCCCCACAATGGGAGTCCCCGAGGGACGCTCTGATACATGATTGGCTCACTGGACTTCTATATGCTTTTCCTCCCTTTCCCCAATTTCTAAAGAAAGCCCTTGATCTGAAAAGCAGGATAATCCTCATTGCCCCTTATTGGCCACTACAAATTTGGTTTCCCTTCCTCTGGCCTCATCTAGTATATTGACCTTGGATTCTGGATCCTACTCCAGAATTGATCTCTCATCCACAAGGGTTGACTCACCCAGACATATCCAGTCTCAAGCTGATAGCTTGGTTTCTCCACTTCTGGTAATCGCCAGGCAGAATAACCTTGCCTCCCCAGTGCGTAATACCCTTCTGGCTTTCTCATAAGCCATCCACCAGGAAAATCTATCTCGGCAAGTGGAAGAGGTTCCTTATTTGGTCCTGACAAAGACAACTAGTCTCCTCTACAGCCCCTGTTAGTGTAGTTTGGATTATCTTTCAAGTTTTCTTCATTCAGGAGCAGCAGCCTCAACCATCCAAGTACATTTAGCTGTTATCTCAAACTTCCATAATGGATTCCAAGACTCATCACTAATCTCCCATCATCTCTGCAAATCTTTCTTAAAAGGAGTCTTCGCATATCAGACTACCCTTCAGGGAACCCATCGAACATTGGAATTTAGCGCTAGTACTACACTCCCTAACATGATCGCCTTTCGAACCTGCTTCCACTTGCGACTTAGTTCCACTCCTGGAAATCACTATTTTTGGTAGCTGTCACATCAGCCAGACACATTTCTAAGCTTCAGGCCTTGTGTATAAAACACCCTTAGATGATATTTCATAAGGACAAAGTATCACTCTGGATTAATCCTTCTTTTCTGCCCAAGGTTATTTCAGAATTGACAAACAAATGATTGACCTACCAGTCTTTTTTCCCAACTACTCAAACAAAGGAGAATACGGTCTTCATTTTCTGGATGTGTATAGGCAATTACATTTTTACCTGTACAGAACTAAGTCAGTACGTAAAACTGACCAGCTGTTTGTGTCCTATTCAGGCCCAAAATTAGGAAACCCTATCTCAAAAGTGACTTTGTCCAAGTGGTTGAGAAACTGTATATCCTTGATTTACCAACGAAATAAAATTTCTCTACTGTGCAAATTCAGAGCACACTCCACCAGGTCAGTAGCATCTTCTGTTGCTTTTCATGCAAGGGCTTCATTGAATATTTGTGCAGCTGCGATTTGGGCTACCCCTCGTACCTTTATCGCTCATTACAGATTGGATGTGGTCTCCAGGGGAAGAGCATCCTTTGGTTCAATGGTACTCAGTGCCTCCCAGAACTAAAGGTAGCTAGGACCTCCCAGGACTAAAGGTAGCTAGGGACTCTGCCCCATCAGTAAGGAATGAATGAAGATTAACAACATGTTGCTCATCATTCATTCATTACGTCCCACCCACCTTCCCCTCCAGAGGCTCTTGGAGGATCGGATTGGGCCCTACTTTAGGGTTTCTGCTCAGAAAAACCCTCTGCTTTACTTATGGGCAAACTCAGTCTGAGGTAACAGGGAGAAGGGCATTGTGGGTAAAAGCTTAACTCGTGAGTTTTTTGGCTGGCACAAGCTTTTTATAAGGCCGGCTCGGTTTTAAGGACGGAACCAACATCCATCAGTCATAAATGAATGAAGATGATCAACACAGATGGAACGTTATGGTAAGAACATAACTTCAAGACCTAGAACCTAAAGAATACTACTACTGTAAATATGTTGTGCTAAAGAGTTTGCCATTTATGCTTCTTTTGTAATCCCTGTAGTACCAGAAATATGAACATCTGTTTGAAATATGTGGACATAATTTGATCCTGTCAAAAGGATTTGGCTCCACCCATTGGAAATTACAGTGCAAAACGTCCTGAGCTCCACTGGAGTGAATGAGTTTAACTCATTCCCTCCAGTACAGCTCTTTTGAATGTGTACCTTTAAAAGAAATCTCCACCCTCATATACAATTTAACTCCATCTTTAGGTTTCTTTTCTCCCTACAGTATGGTTCCAGCATTGCGTTGGTACCAGAAATCTGCTTGTACTTTTTAAAACTTTTAATGTGAAGTTGTTCTATCTCGCCGTTCATTCTTTATTCATAGGTTCGGAGCCGATCCTCTGTGCTGACTCGGCCAACTGCAAAAGCTCAAGGTCTTCAACCAGCTCTAAGCCAACTCCCTATCCCATGATGCACCCTGATCTTCTTTCAGATCTTGTTTGTCGCTGCAACTTGATCGGACGTTCAACTCTGGCCAGTGAATAACTTTTCTTCTTTAGAAATTCTAGCTGTTATATTAGCTAAAATAGTAATTTAGCCATATTATATAGATGTGTGTAGTTTATATTTTGTAGTTAGATCTTTCAATACTTATTAGTCTTTAAGGTCTGTTTTTGTTTGACCTCTTCTCCCTGTCTCTTTTTAAGCTAGCTTGATACAGAAATTAGTAGCTGTGTTTTTAGGCCCTTTTTTCTCTTGATCTTCCTTAGGAATGTGTGTTAGTGTATAGCCCTTTTTTCCACAGGGCACAGTTTTTCTTATATTAATATCAGAGTATGTTGTATTAGCCTTTTAGCCCTCCTTTTTATAGAACACATAGTTATCTTTATTAATAATATCATAGTAGAAGTTAGTGGCTGTGTTTTAAGGCCATTTTTCTTGATAATATTGTGTGTGTCTGTCTGTCTGTGTGTGTCTGTCTGTCTGTGTGTGTCTGTCTGTCTGTGTGTGTCTGTCTGTCTGTGTGTGTCTGTCTGTCTGTGTGTGTCTGTCTGTCTGTGTGTGTCTGTCTGTGTGTGTGTGTCTGTGTGTGTGTGTGTCTGTGTGTGTGTGTGTCTGTGTGTGTGTGTGTCTGTGTGTGTGTGTGTCTGTGTGTGTGTGTGTGTCTGTGTGTGTGTGTGTGTGTGTGTGTGTGTGTGTGTCTGTGTGTGTGTGTGTGTGTGTCTGTGTGTGTGTGTGTGTCTGTGTGTGTGTGTGTGTGTCTGTGTGTCTGTGTGTGTGTGTGTGTGTGTGTGTGTGTGTGTGTGTGTGTGTGTGTGTCTGTCTGTGTGTGTGTGTCTGTCTGTGTGTGTCTGTCTGTGTGTGTGTGTCTGTGTGTGAATTTGCAGCACTTTCTTTTTATACAGGGCAGATGAATATTTTCAGTGTGAGCTTAATTTCTAAAGCCCTTTCTCAAGGATTTACTAGCTTTTGTGTGAATCTTTACTGTTACTGATTTTTTTGCTGCTGTTGGCTTGTTGAAAATGTCTCAGCAGGAGAAGGAAAAAGCCAAGTCTGGCTTCAAAAAATGCCCTAGATGTGGACAAAAGATGTCCATAACTGATGGACGTACTGAATGTGTCTACCGCTTGGGTGAGGTTCACCTACAAGAAAGCTGTTCTATATGCCACTTCTTTAGCTCGAGTGTTGCATGAAAGAAAGAGAACGTTAATGGATAAAGGTCTGCTTAAATCCTCTTTTCAAGAGTCATTGGATAAGTCAGACAAACGCTCCAAAAAGACAGAACTGATAAAATCTCCATCTACATCGAAGTCGGCTTCTAGTAAAGCATCAACATCAGTTCCACAGCCTTCAGAACCAACTGTTATGGTTAGGAGCCGGTCCCCAATCTTGGAGCTGCTATCTCCTACCTTAAAGTCCCCTATATTGCAATTGGTGGCTTCATCACATTCCTTATGGGCCTCAAGTAGACTGATTTTGATGTGGACCACGTGGTGAAGAAGCTTCTACAGATACCGGCGCTGGCAAAAATTTTATTGGCACTGACCCAGGGAGCTTTGGAGTCTAACTTTGTTCCTCCTACATCTTCTGTTCCTCCGATTGGCACGGATGTTTCGGAACCGGAGAGCACAGAACTGATGATTGTGGACCCTTTAGGTCTGACACCTTCTATAGGTTTTTCGACGCCCACTGAGGAATCTCGAGGCCGACACTCACCGGTCGGGTCCTTGGAGGATAGTAGGACCTACTTGGTGCTGACTTTACCTCTCGGGACTTTGGCTCGAGTGAGTTCGCCCCTGACCTCTGGCTCGGAGCAGTCCATACCGGTGCAGACTATTTCCATTGATCTTCGGATCCAAAGGATTTCTCTCATCTGGGCCGAGGGGCCTTCGAGGCTATAAAGAAGGCTTTGTCCATCCCGACAACCACTCCATCAGTTAAAGCATCTCCCTCCTTGAAAGCACTGGTGTCTGCCTCTTCATCACACGCCCCATTGAAGCGTAGAGATCCTAAGCCTTGGGAATCTCCATTGGGTGAGCCATATTCTTCAAGACCTCTCCAGAAGCCTCGACTGAAGAAATGCCTAGGAAGAGACTCTGCAAGAGGAAGCATTTGGACCACACTCAGGAGTCAGTCACTTTGAATACTGACTTGGATGAGTCAGAAGGGTCCCCACTGTCCCCCTCAGCAGATATCTCCCTTGCAGATGTCTTGGGGATCCTTAAACAGAGGGGTGGCTGGAAATCCCTTAACCCTTCTGATGAGTCAGTTTTCCTGAAGGCTTTTGGGTCTCAACCCTCCGCCCTCTTGGGTGTCCCCACCCTTCGGTGAGTTGCTTGAATTACTCACTTGAAGAGCGTGGGAGTCCCCAGACACCACGGAGCCTGTTCATAGGAGGCCTAATAAATTTATAACTAGCCCCCAAGACAGACTTTACCTTACTAAAAGTGTACCTGTTGATGCTATGGTGGTGGCAGCATCCACCAGGAAGGAATTATCGGAGACTTCATCTGTTCATCCTCCTAATAGTGAATCTAGGATTATGGACAGATATGGGAAGCGTATGTTCAGTGGCCTTTGTCCTTAGATCGCTGAACAACCTCCCACATTTTACTAGGTTACAAAGGGATCATCTGAATGAGCTAAGAGACAGCCTATAGGGTTCAGTAGCTGCGGGAGTTTCGGACAAGGTAACTTCTTACCTGTCCACTCTTAATTTTATTTATTTATTTATATTTATTTTACATTTGTTGACCAGGCTAGTCTAGCTGGATACATGTCCATTTTCAGTAGAGGCCCAGGGAGAAAAGCTCCAAGAAATCATACAAAGATAATATAGAAGTTATGACAGATATTATAAAAACAGCAATTGTTACATAAAAACATTATTTTTTTTTTCCACACAAGAAGTACAGATTTATAATACTCATAGTGATTTTGTGAGAAGGTACAATATACATATATACATAAATTTTATATGCAGTGATATAGTATATTGAACATAAAGGGAAGATAATAAAGGCTGTAGGGTGAGAATTAGTGAATAGGAAAAAAAGTTAGTCAGGGTTAGTACAGGAGCATAGCCAGTGTTTATTGAGATATAGTTTTAGATTCATTTTAAAAAGTGAGAGAGAAGTCTGAGATGTGATTTCGGAGGATAGTTTATTCCATATTTTTCCAACAGAGTTAAAGAACAAGGATTCACCTGCTGAGTTGTTGGGTTTGGTAGTATTGATCAGCAGTTTGTTTGAGGAACGTAGATTTTTGAGATTATTATAAGGTGTAATGAGGCTAGAGAGTATTGGAGTGTTGTTGGGTTGATACAGGGTCTTGTGGGCTATTGTGAGCTGGTGAAATTGGAGCTGGTTAAGAAATTCTAGCCAGTCTAGTTGTCTTAGATTCAAACAGTGGTGGGTTCTAAAAGGAGAGCCTGTAACAAATCTAGCAATATTATTATAGGATGTTGCTAGTTTTTTGGTTGTTTTTAGAGAGATTGGTGTATATAGGAGAAGCATAGAGTAGAGTGGAGATTCGGTGAGTTCTGGCTATAGCGGTCCTAGCTACTGGTGTAAGATAGGGTTTAATTCTGTAAGGGTAGCCTAGTTTTTTGTTAACTAATTTTATTGTGGTGTTTATGTGAGTATCAAAGTTGAGATTGTTGTCTATTGTTATTCCTAACAGTTTAGTGGTTGGATCAGGAGAAAAAGGAGTACCCGTTGTTGGAAGTGAGAGTGAAATGTAAAGAGGTGGACTTTTGGGTTGGTGTGAAGAGTAACAGTTTAGTTTTCTTGGGGTTTAGGAGGAGACAGCGGTGTGAGAACCATTGCTCTACAGTGTTGAAAGCTTTTTGTGTAAGAGACTGAAGTTCAGTTTGAGAAGTGGCTGAACAGATTATAGTAGAGTCATCTGCTTATTGAATGCAGGTGGAGTATGGAATAGCTGATTGCAGGTCATTAATATAAATGGAAAATAGGAGTGGGCCTAATATGGAGCCCTGTGGGACCCCGAGGGAGATAGAAAGGTGATTAGACAGTTTATTTTGCCAGAGTACAGCCTGCTGTTAGTTTTCTAGGTAAGATGTGAACCAATTCATAGATAGAGGATCAAGTAAAAGAGAATTCAGTTATGTGTAGAAGTAGTTGGTGATTAACCATGTCAAAAGCTTTAGATAAGTCAATGAAGACTGCAGATGAAAGAATACTTTTGTTGCGGTTATTGTTGATGCAGTTTGTGAAGGATAGTAGGGCAGTGGTGGTACTGTGGAAAGGTCTGAATCCATGTTGACCGTTGGCAAGTAGGTTGTTATGGAGAAGGTGGTTAAGTAGTTGTTTATGGATGCACTTTTCCATAATTTTTGCAATAGGGGATAGTAGAGCTATGGGACGAAAGTTAGAAAAGTCATTGGAGTTCCCCCCTGTATATAGTGGGATGATATGAGAAATTTTCCAGCTAGATGGGATAGTTCCTTCACTTATGGATCTATTTATCAGAATGGAAATGGAATAGGCAATGGCTATAGCTCCTTTTTGCAGGAATTCTGCTGGGAGTTTGTCAGCTGAGGGAGTGGTAGGTTTTAAATTTTGGAGAAGGGAGGAAATAAAGGAAGTAGACACTGGTTGTAAATGAAATAATGGGGGTGGGTTTGTAGAAGTAGTAGGCAGATTTGAGGTATCAGGAGATAGGTGGCTAGCAAGAGTTTGGATGGTGTCTGTGAAGAAAGAATTAAAGGCATTAGCTGTTTGTGTTGGATTCTTAGGGTTTGAGCTTTGTTGGTTGGGTGTGATAGATTGGCCTGGGAATAGAAGATTGTTAATACTAGTCCAAAATTTCCTAGGTTCCTTGTGGGAGATTTGCTGTAATTGGAGATGAGTTCTTTTTGTCTAACAGGATGGCTTTTTTTTGTAATATTTCCATGTTCTCTAAAGGTTTGGCGGTCTGTTGGATTCTTAGTACACCATTTTGCCCAGGATTTGTTTCTGAGAAGGATTTTTTGCCTAGTATTGTTAGAGAGCCAAGGAGCTGGTTTAGCTTTGGTTCTAATAGAGCGAGTTGGTGAGTGGTGGTCCAGGATGGTTAAGAATGTGGAATTGAAGTATTCTACTGCTTCATTTAGAGGGACAAATTTTAATGGTGACCGATTACATTGTTTCAGTTCTGTTTGGAAAAGTTCTGGGTTAAATTGCTTTTTGGAGTGTACTGTTCTGAAAGTGTTGGGGAAAGTTAGGTTGGTTTTATGCCTGATAATATAAGTTAGTGAATGGTCACTTAGGTCATCTGGAAGGGTACCTGCTATGTAGGTTTGATTGAGTATTAATAAGTATGCAGTCCAAGGTACTTTCTTTGTTGTTGAGTTTATTAGTTCTGGTAGGGCAATTAATAAGTTGTGAGAAGCCATATAGGTTAATATGGGTGGTGGGTTTGTACTACTACAGGAATGGGAAGGTGGCTTAATGGCTAAAGTGTTTGCCTTACAAACACAAGGTGCAGGGTTTGAGTCTCACAAGGGATAATTGGCTAGGCTTAAAATGGCTCGCAAGGGCAGTTAGCTTAGTATGAACCTAATTTCAATCAATATTAAAGTCACCTAGGACTATGGTTTCTTGTGGGAGATTAATAGAAAGCCAGTTAAGGATATACTCAAGTGTATTCATTTTATTTCCTGGGGGAAGATGTATACAGATGATATAATGGCTTTACATGTATTGACCTGAAGTTTGGAGATAATTATTTCTGCACTATTGTCCAAAGGTAGGTTAAGATTTATAGTGCTGACTTGTAGCTCTGCTTTATAGAGGATTTAGCTACCCCTCCTCCCTTTTTGGCTGTACGGTCAAGTCTAATGATATTTTAACCAGGTGGGGTGATTTCATTGTCTTTAATGGTAAGTTTTAGCCATGTTTCTGATAAACATAGGATGTCAAATAGGTGGACATCTAAAAGGGCATGAACTTGAGCAATTTTATTGCAAATACGTATATTAAGATGTGCTATAGAGAGTGAGTTGGAGGGTTTGGTATGTGATAGGGTACTAGTTTTGTCTTGGTTGTGGTTTGCAGTGGTAAGAGTATAGTTTGGGCCAGGGTTGGGATGAATGTCCCCATCCAATAATGAGTGGGGGATTGTTAAGTGTTTAGGCTGGAGAGGCTTACAATAATAGTCAAATAATTTTCTAGTTTTTAGGTTGGTGAACCTAATGTGTGCTAGTCTGATATTTGGCTAGTAGGTAGCTGGGTTTGTAAATGAAGTTTAGGAAATTTGGAGAGAAAGGTAATGTTGGTGTTGAGGTGTGTTTGGAGGGGAAGAGAAGGGTAAAGTGGTTGTTCATAGGAGGTTGAGATAGGTAGTGGCTAGAGGAGGTAGGAGTGAGACCCAGATTAATAATTGTAATTGGTAAGGGCTGATTGATATAGACATTTTAATGGTTAGTGAGGTGAGAGAGAAATGGGAGGTAGGTTTTAAAAGCATGTAGGCGATATTGCAGTAGGCAGGGTATTAAACCAAGGAGGGATGAGAGGTAGGTATTAGTGGGTGTGTTGTGAAAAAAGGGGGCTGGGAGTGTTAATGATGTGATTTGTATGATAGGAGTAGGTGTAGTGGGGGGTGTCTTTAGAGGAATAAATATAGGAGCACTGGGGGCGTGTGGGAAATGGGGCAGGGTAGAGGAGCGGAGTGAGCCTGAAGGGCGAACGGAGCGGGTAGAGACAAGAGAGTAGACTGTCGAGGAAGTCATTGAAGTATGAGAATTCAGCAGGTAAGTCTAAAAGTGGAAGAATGTAGAAGAAAGTTAAGAGGCTAGTAAGAAGAGAGTCAGGATGTTTGAGGAGTAGAATATGATTAAGGATACCTTAGGACAAAGGAGAGATGGTGAAAGAGTCATTCTGTAGGAAACTGGAAACAGAGTTATGGAGTATGGTTAAGAATAGGGTAGGAAATTAAAATACAGAAAGCTTGTGTTGAGATGCCACCTAGTGGCCAGTCACTTTATTGCAACAGATAGGTCTCCTACAATTTGATAGTGAACTCTTCCATGCGTCTGTCATATGCAGCTGATGGTACGCGTAGGGCAGCGGGTACAGGAAATGCTCTCAGGAGACATTTGGGTGCGCTTATGTTCCTTTGCGGAACCCTTTTAGTCTTCCTTCATTAACACCCCTTTTGATGGTTCAGACCCAAAGTTAAGGACACTCTTACCAGGAGTGAAAAGGACAGAAAGACTTTGTCGTCTGCGTAAATTTTTCTACTCCAAATAGACCTTACCCCAAAAGGAGGGGAGGTGGAAAGGTATGATTCCATAAATCTCAAGGATCTTTCCAGAACACTCGTGACACCCCCTTTAGAGGGCAGAGGAGGGAGTAATAAGATGTCGCCTGTGTGACTGGGGGGGGGGGGGGTCCGCAGAGCCAGGGTGACAGAGACCAGTTCTTTGGCAAGCCCCATCAGCGCTCCTGAGAGGAGGCCCCACTGTTCATCTCTGGAGGCAGTCGGGGGACGTCTATCTTTGTACCTAGACATTGGCTAAAATAACAAAAGGTAGCTGGGTACAAAGCATAATATCTATTCCCTTTGCCACTCCACCCCTTCTAGTAAAGAAATCCCAGACGTTACACCCAATCACAGAGACCAAGCAGCCTTAGAGGTCCAAAGGTTGCTGGACAAAAGTCATCCAGCCAGTCTCAGCAGACCAGAGAGGATCCAGAACTTACTCAAGGTATTTTTAGTTCCAAAGAGAACAGTGGACTTGAGACCTTTTCTGGACCTAAGCAGACTAAACAAGTCAGTAAAAAAGATGAAGTTCCGGATGGTCACGCTTCAGTCAATACTTCCCTTTCTGGGGAAAGACAGTTGGATGTGCGATCTAGATCTTCAGGATGCTTACTACCACATAAAGATGGACATACCATCCAGGGATCATCTACGCTTCCGGCTGGGAGCCAGCCATTATCAGTTTCGCACTCTGCCCTTTGTTCTCAATACAGCCCCCAGTGTGTTCACCAAATGTATGGCAGTAGTCACCACTCACCTGAGACTGAGACTGTTGGGATTCCAGGTGTTTCCATATCTAGACGACTGGCTCCCCACTGCCACCACCAAGCATCAACTTAATGCGAGGGATACACCCTTAGGACCTATGCAATCAATTGGGGATTACCATCAACTCAGAAAAATCTGCCTTATCGCCATCACCACAGACAGTCTTCATGGGAGCAAAACTACACACTTAACATAACATAACATTTAACATAACAATAACATTGTCTGCCACCAGAAATAATTTCTCTCTTACGAGAACAAGTATCAGACCTGTTTCCGAGAAAAAAGCCCCAGTCTCAGTGGTACTTAAATTGCTAGGATCGATGGTGACAGCAATCATTGCCATTCCCCTCACTCGAATGCACATACAAATTCTACAATGGCACCTATTCTCTCAGTGGTCCTTTCAGGAACATGCAAAGTAAGTAAAATAAACACCACTGAGATAAAGTGAAGCTTGTAAACAAGCAAAATATCCAAAAAGAGAACACAGCTTCACAGCACCAAGTGTTAAAAGTATTAATACAAATTCTCAAATATTCCAGAACAAAGCTTTCGGACAAGGTCCATCAGTGTTAGAGTTCTTTTCCATATACATTGTTTATACCATCTTAAAGTATTCACATGACACAACCTAACCTATCATAAGAATACATTAAGAAACATTAAGATTTAAAGACACATCTATTAATTAATTTCTATTAGATAAGATAGAATAGCTGTTATTTAATTTCTCGCTCAAAATTTTATACATTGCTGTTTATATTTCAGAATTTGTTTGATAAACTTGCTTATTAATTCCAGGTGGAAAATCCGCATAAAGCGAATAATCCACTCATATTCCTTCTTTTCTACTTAGTATTATTATCTCCTCTTAGACTTGGCTCCAAAACATCTATAACCCTAAATACAAAGCTATGTGCCAGTCCTTCCTCATCTATATGTTTAGCTAATGCATTTGGGGTGTATTAACAAATGCATTAGCTAAATATATAGAAATGAAATAATAGCTATTCTGTTTTATTTTATCTAATAGAAATTAATTAATAGATGTGTCTTTAAATCTTAATGTTTTTTAATGTATTCTTATGATAGGTTAGGTTGTGTCATGTGATTACTTTAGGATGGTATAAATAATGTATATGGAAAAGAACTTTGTAACACTGATGGAAGGACCTTGTCTGAATGCTTTTTTCTGGAATATTTGAGTATACAAGGACCTTCAGTAGTGGCTGATGTCTCAACATGCATCTCGGGGACGTCCATTCGTTCTACCCAATCCCATAGCCATGAAGACCATGGACGCTTCCTTGGTGGGGTGGGACATTTTCAGGGAAGAACAGCCCAAGCCACATGGAAGAAACACGAGGCTCATCTGCATGTGTCCTGGAGATGAGCGGTACTTCTAGCGTTGCAGTCCTTTCAAGACTCTCTACCTCTGGGAACAATTGCAATTCAGACTGATATGTCAGTGGTCTGGTACATCAGCAAACAAGGAGGAACTAAATCTTACCCCCTGTGTCGAGAGGCCATGAGAGTATGGCAGTGGGCAACCTCCTTCCAGCACTTTCTGATAGCAATGCACATTCTGGGGAAATCCAGTGTGATAGCAGACAAGCTGAGCAGGGCAATCTTACTGCCTCACGAGTGGTCCCTAAAGCAACAAGTAGCGGAAAGAATTTTCCACAGGTGGAGCCAGCCTTGCTGCGATCTTTCTGCAACCCCGACAAAACACGAAATGCAGCAGCTACTTTTCCCTAATTCTCCAGCCGGGGGAAGCCCCAAGGGATGCACTGGTGCACAATTGGCCCCAGGGTCTCCTTTATGCATTCCCCCCCCTTCCCTTTGATTCCCAAGGTATTACAGAAAGCAAAACTTCTTTGAAGGACCATGATACTAATAGCCCCTTACTAGCCTTGGCAAATTTGGTTTCCCCTTCCTCCAGCCTCATCTTTTGGAAGAACCCTGGATCCTGGACCCAGTTCTGGATCTGTTGACCCATTCATCAGGGGCTCTTCATCCTTCCCTTCATTCTCTCAAACTGACAGTTTGGCTGCTCCAATTCCCACAATAGCCAGCATTTACAACCTCTCAACTGAGGCCCAACATATTATAACATCCTCTCATAAATCATCTACCAGAAAGTTATATCTTGGCAAATGGATGAGATTTTCTTTATGGGCTTCTCAGAACGATGTTGATCCTTATCTAGCTCCAATCCCGTTTACACCGGAATTTCTAACTAAACTTTTCAACGAAGGAGCTGCTGCAGCTACCATTAGAGTTCAATTAGCAGCGATCTCAAACTTTCATCTTGGTTTCCAAGGCTCCAGTGTCATGTCGCATCAACTTGATAAAGCCTTTCTTAAAGGTGCCATTCATTTGAGGCCACCAATCAGAGCTTCAATCATGACATGGAATCTAAATTTTGTTCTCTCCAGAATCGTCCTGTTCTTTGAAATTCCTTTCATGGAAGACTATTTTTCTGATGGCCATTACTTCTGCTCCGAGGATTTCTGAGCTACAAGCCTTAACCATCAAACCTCCTTATCTGATTTTCCATAATGACAGAGTTTCACTCAGAACTAATCCATACTTCTTACCAAAAGTTTGTTCAGAGACAAATTTAACCAATCTATTGAGTTGCCAATTTTCTTTCCCCAGTATACAAATACAATGGAACTCATGCTGCACAAGCTTGATGTTCATAGACAACTCCGATTTTACCTAGACAGAACGAAACAATTCAGGTCGATCGATCAACTCTGTTTCCTTTTCAGAGTCAAAGAAGGGTGCCCCGGTGACAAAAGTAACCTTGTCAAGATGGCTATCAGATTGCATTTCCTTAATTTATAATTCACAAAATGCCCCCTTGCAAGAAAAGGTAAAGGCCCACTCTACTAGAGCTAGTTCAACCTAATTAGCTTTTTCTGCAAGGTTACCATTAGATTCTATTTGTGCAGCAGCTACCTGGTCAAGACCTCATACGTTTGTTTATAGGTTCGTAGGCTATAGGCCCTAGGGCCTATACAAGCCTAGCCAAACAATTCCCTGGATATTTCTTTCCGCAATATTTACTTCCCCCTGGACCCCTGTCTAGCAGGATGACTGACGTGATCACCAGGGTGAATTTCCTATCTCCCATCCAATCGTCCAGGTTCCTTTTGAAGAGGGCCAAGGAGGCACTTTGCTCGACATGTATGGGCAGTCTATTCCAGAGTATGGGGGAGCCATACTCTGGGTCCGGAACCTATCCGTCCAGCATGTTTTGTTCATAGTGATGCTAAGGTTTAGATCCCTGGAGCATGTAGCTCTGAGGGATTGGGATTTCTTTGTGTAGCATGTCCAACAGCTCAGGGTTTGATATGGCCCTGTATGTTAAGCAGAGATCGCTTCTGAGTAGACGATATGCCGCAGTGTGTAGCTGGAGTTTTTTTTAGACAGTCAGCATAGGGCATCTGCTTTAGGCATGTGATTCTTGTAGTGAGGTATTTCTGCGGACTTTCCAGCTGTTGCAGATGTCTTGTGAGGTACATACCAAACGGGGAGTTGTACTCTATAAAGGGTATAATGAGGAATGAGTACAGTGGGACAATGGCCTCCTTTTTTCTGGATGAAAAGGCCTTAGTGACGAGGTGTGCCACATGGAAGGATTTCCTGACAGCTGTGGCGATATGGTTATAGAAGGTGAGATCACTGTCCACCAGTGCCCCTTAAGTCTCTCATCGCACTTTCGGTGTTTAGTGTACTGCCACCTGTGTGGTAATTCATGGGTACATGGTTTTTCCCAAAGGGGATAACTATACATTTCTTGGCATTAAACTTGAGCCCATGGCTCTGGCACTAAGCATCTGTTTCTGTAAGGCCCTTTTGTAGAATATCCACATCATTTGAGGATTCAATAATGGCTCCCAGTTTGCAGTCATCTGCAAACTTTGTTCCCTTAGTGTTGGCCTGTACTTCAGAGAAGTAGATGCCAAATACGAGCAGTCCCAGGACTGAACCCTGAGGTACTCCACTTGTCACTTTTCTGGAGCTGGATTTGGAGTCTGCTACTTTTGCAGTCTGGATTCTGTCAGTAAGCCAGTTGGCAACCCATCGAGTGACATAGGGATTTATGCCCAGCTTAGTAAGTTTATCTATGATTCCAGAATGGAGGACAGTGTTGAAGGCCTTGGCGAGGTCCAGATAGGCTTAATGGACCGCCTTACCCTCGTCCACAGCTCTGGAGACTGATTCAAAGTGAAACGGGTTCAGGAGACCAGATCAGCCCTTCACAAACCCAAACTGGGTGGGGTCCAGTGTTTGAAGGTTTGCAGTGTCTTTGTTTATAAGTTCCATGATAATACGTTTCATGCCCTTGCAGATCAGGCTTGTCAGACTGATGGGATGGTAGTTCCCGGGATCCAAGGTGGACCCCCCCCCCCCTTGTGGAGTGGGATAACCGTAGCTGTGCTCCACTCGGTGGGCACAAAGCCTGAGGTGAGGCTATGATTAAACAAGACACTTAAGAGAGGTGCCAGTTCATTTTGTAGTTCATGTATGCATACATCCAGATTAAATGCCCTCAGTCAAACAGATACTTCACTTACTCCATAGGACAACTTCAGAGGGGATACTTAATCCAGTTGCCTACTATCTGCTCACCACTGGAACTACTTTTTAATTTCTGTTTCATTTTTTTTCTATTGTACTACTGTAATAATTGCACTAAGAATCCTAATTAAACTGTTAAGTTATAGCAACTAAATTGTATGTAATTTTGTATTTTCCTATTTCTCCTTTCTGCTATTTTTTATTGCACTACTATTTCACTCTTTTGTAACTATATTGTATCATTCCTTGTGGAGCTTTTCTCCCCGGGCCTCCGCTGAAAATGGACATGTATCCAGTCGGACTATCCCGGTCAACAAATGTAAAATAAAAAAAATAAAATAAAAATGTAGTACACAGCCCGGGATGTCATCTGGTCCCCATGGATGCTGTATTCTTGGCTTTGGAGAGTGCGGTTTCTACCTTTTATGGCCGTGATTACCTGAATTTGGCAACCTTTTGGTATTGAGATGGGCCGTTTAGGGGGTGAGAGGGGGGTGAAGTTGGCACTAAATCGATCTGCCAGGATATGGGCAATATCCTTGGGATCAGTATATTTAATGCCATTCTGTTGTAGCTCAGAGGAGATATGAGCATTGCCATTTAGATACTTGACAACTATAGAATGCCTTGTGGTCGTCTTTGGAATCTTTGGCAATTTTATTTTCGTAACTAGCTGTTGAAGATTTTATGAGGGATCTCAGCTTCTTACTGAGGCTCATAAGGGAGTTTTTGTATCCTGGGATTTTCCTCTTTTCTGCAACAGTTTCTTCCTTCTGTTGTATAGTTTGTTTATGGCAGGGGACCACCAGATTGGCTTCCTTTTTTTGGAGGAGAACGCCTTGGTTCTCTTTGGGATGGAATGATTCTTGCACGAGTGGATGTGCTCGTACAGTACCTTAGTGTGTAGGATTCATCAGTTGAACTTTCAGCTCCCGTCTGCATGGGTGCCATGAAGTTTGTCACTTCTGACTTAAGCATGAAATTGGCTTTGGAGAAGTTTTTTTATGGAGGTTTCCTTACTGGGGGGGTGGGGGTGGGATGTAGATGTCAAGGGTGACTTGCTTATGGTCAGACCTGACCAATGAGGGGGTGACCACTGGTGTGGAGCATCTATCACCCATGTTGGTAATGACCAGGTCTAGGATATTGGAGCCCCCAGTGGGACAATGGATTAGTTGATCCAGGGCATTGGAATTTATGAATTCCAAGAACCACTGGGAAAAGGTGTTGGTACCAGAGTAGATTTCCCTGTTAATGGCAGGGTAGTTGAAATCACCCAGTATTAGGGTGTTTGGTTGTATCTTAATATTTTCCAGTATGTTTAGAAAGGTGTAGTGAGTTATGGGGCATGGTGGGGATCTGTAGCAAGCTACAATTTGGATTGCAGTCTTACCTAGGGTTGCACATGGAGAATTTCAGATACATTGTGTTGGGCAACTAGCCTAGAGGTGTGAATATCCTTGGTGAATATCGACACTCCACCTTTAGTGTTTTGGTCATTGGTGGCTGAAAAGTGTGGTAAGAGTTGTAGCCTGGTATTGCAGGGGTGCTCTCTGGTGTCTTGAACCAGGTCTCAGTTACTGTACAGATATCAATGTTCTCCATTTTTAGGAGTGCCTCGAGAGAGTGCATTTTGAGGTTTAGACTTCTAGCATTGAGTAGCATGACCTTCAGATTTTGCATGCTTGTATCTGTTACGGTGGTGTTGTCCTTTGAACCTTGCCTAAAAAGCACTATAGGGCTGGCAAGAGGTTTAGCCAGTAACCTGAATCCTAGGGGTGACAGGTACAGACCATCTCTGGCAAAGCATCGTGGTTTGTCGATCATGTCATCCCAGGCAGACAGGTACTGGATCCCCTTTGAATGACACCAGAAGCTTAGCCAATTGTTGAAGTCAATCATTTTGTACTTGTACTGTGGTATCATTCTGGGTGAAGGCAGGATGCTACTCAGGGCTTAAGGTCATAGCTGCCTGGGCCACATGATCTGAGAGCTCTTCCATGTCTCTCTTCATGTAGTCCAGGGAGGTACGTCTCAAGTCATTCACTCCAACATTGACACTGACAGTTGTATTTGTACTCATTGCAAAGTAGACAGGGCCTCCAGGGACAGGACCTCCTTTGGTTCCACAGTTCTGAGGAATAGTCTCCTGTGAGTCACCCGAGAAAGATTGTGCTTGGGATGCTACCCATCAGTAAAGAATGAATGACGAGATAGAACAACTTCACATAAAGAAGTTATGTACTCACCATAGCATTCTATGCGAGTTGTTCATCTCGCCTTCATTCTTACATCCCACCCACCAACCCCCATCCAGTCTACCAGAGGTCCGTATAGGGTGCTTTCTCTTATCCATCTGTGAGTGGCATATTTATACTACTAAGTAGTCAGACAGCAAGCAAGATCTGAGGGAAGATCGGGGTGCATCATGGGATAGGGAGTTACCTCGAGCTGTTTGAAGACCTTGAGCCTTTGCAGTTGGCCGAGTCGAAGCATGAAGCAAGAATGAAGGCGAGATGAACAACTCTCATGGAACGTTATGGTGAGTGCATAACTTCTTTTTTTCCTTGCATTGGAGTTAAAGGAAGGGAAAGCTCACCTACTTTTTTTAAAAAAAATCTCAACTTTTCACATACTTTGCAGAGAAATTCATCTCCACCTGCATATGTCATATCATAGATACAGTTAAATCTGTAGTTTACCCTGTCAGGTACTGCTGTCAATCTTAGATGGGCAATTAATGCTGCTCTTGTCAGGAACACAGCAGCTGATATAAAAAAAAGAGCTGTGGAATTGTTTTCCACTGTTTTTATTGCAGAGAGGAGGAGAACTCAACACTCCCTTTCATAGCCAATCAAAGCAATTAGATCAGTCGGGTTTAAAAGCAATTGTCACCTTTTCTGACAAATTTACATAAGCAGCAAGACATTATTGAAATGCTAAGCTTTAAATGTTATTTATAATAGTTTATATGTTAAGGTAACTTAAATGTAGTATCAAAGATTTCTGTGACATTTGGAGAAATTGGAAAATATTTATTAAGTATCAGTGCATTTACCATTTCAAGCCCCCCACCCCACCCACCCACACACACAAACGCACAGGCCAGAACTGCAGAAAGAGAGTAATGTGGCAACCCTATCAACTAGGTGCACTGATAACTGTTCAAAATATAAAGGTCTTTTATGCTTTTGTGACATCCTTCCAGAGGGGGTGCATAATCTGGTACATGCAGCTCCATTATAAGAGATTCCCACTGACTTTGAGTCGGTCCTTATATTAGAGTGCATCCATAATATACAGCTGACTTCACTTTAACATACATTTACTGTGTGCCCTTGTGTTAACGCACTAAGAAAAGGAAATCAAAAGTACCTAACTCTGTTCAAATGCATAGATATACACGCACACACTCACTCACACATACAGAAACATGTACACACACATGCTATATATATGTGTACATACAATTAATTATTTATAATAAACAACATAGTATAGTTAAGCATTATTGATGTATACATTCTAGTAAATGTTGCTGAATAATTTACTTGGTCACAGTCACATTGGCAATGTGTTGCACATATGCCATGGTCTTGGTCACACTGTCTTTGTCAGTATTTTTTTCTTTGTATTGCTAAGTGCATTTAATAATTGTTATTGTCTTTGCCATTGTAGCCTAAGTTATGGCTGAAAAGGGTCTTGGGAACCAGTTCACGTTCTTGGTTACCAAAGTATAAATAAATATGAAACAGAAAAAAGGAAGGTGGTCATGCATGACAGAAATAATTGAACCTAGTAAAGCACATTTTAAGTCTGCATCATTCATGAGAGAGAAAACTCATCCCACTGAAAGCATTGGGAAGTAGCAGACTAAGTGTAGAGTCCTACTATTCATGTATAAATGAACAGCAGGGATCATTTACTGCAGTGAGAGTTTCACACTTTAGCATGAGAGTGTGGGGGAGGGTTTGTCAAAAGACTCCCCTTACAGAAAAACTTGTATTTACTTTCTTTTACTGCAAGTAGCTAACAGCTTTTTATAGCATAGAGCAAGCGCTGACAGACCCACAAATGAGCGTCAGTCAGGTGAACATAGAAGCAGCTCTGTTACAGAAGGTATGTTTAGATGACAGTGCTTCACAGTCCTGCCATTCAATCTTAATGGCACGAGAAAACAGCACAACTTCTTTGTCTAGCAAGAGTCATTTAACGAGGACTTAAAATGTATTCTGGGAAGAAGGAATGAAAGCAAGAAAACAAGCTCACATTACCAAGGCGCAGGCCTCATTATCTGCCATTTTGAGAGAAACACATTAAAACTGTAAAAGTAGCACATGGACTGATTTTGAGGCATTAAAATAGCTCAAAAACAAAGATACAATGAAAAAAAATGTTTTTTGAGTTCTAAGGTGGAGTTTTCCTTTAACTTCCAGTGGGTGCGGCTTGAGTCTTTAAAAAAAATGAAGTTAGTTTACAGTTTAAACAAATACTCATCTCTGGAACCGTAAGTGTTAAAACTGTAAATAGCAAACTAGTCAGGATAAATTAATCTTTAAATTAGTGGCATTTGTTCAGTGTGATGCTTTAAATTGGATTTTATAAGCCAAAATAGAGTGAATATTAATTTTGTAATGTATAAACAGATTGAGATCTCAGTAACCATTCAAGCAAGACACATACTGCCAGCAGGATGTTTTATATAGCTATGAGCTTTCATATGAGGTTATGCAGTTTTGTCTGTTTTACCTGAATGTTAAGATATTTAGAGAAATATGAAAATTACAATACAGATTGTGTCTTTCGTCTTTTTCCTGGTTAGGGGTCGCCACAGCGGAACTCCGGTCCGCTAATGATTGGCAGTTGATTTTTACGTACCGGCTTGCCAGGCCTGACGCACAACCTTCAACGAAGGTACGCCCATTCACACATGTCTGCACGCAGATGACGCTCGAGCTGAGAATCGAACCGGACAGCGTCTTACTATGAGGCGACAACACTACTGTAGCACCACCAAATTACAATACAGATACAAATAATATTTAATATCTCTTTAGTTTCATTAGAGTTCAAATGTCAATGGATTTGTTTACCATCTTATATACTTCCAAGGTAAAATCTTCTGATACCTTGTATGTAGCATGGTTTTGGAATTAGTGCAAATATGAACAAGCAATATTTGATGCCTAGAGGTGCAATAGGAAGTAAACTACAGAAACGCCTGGAGGCACATTCGGCTGTGAACAGTTTTCCTGATTGCTCTGATCTCTGCAAGAAGGGTATCGGAGTTGCAAGCTGTTATGGGTGAGTCAGCACTATCTCATTTTCCATAGGGACAAGATTTCTTTGAGAACTAATCTTTCCTCTATGCCTAAGGTGGTCTCCAAGTTTGTCAAACTATCCAAGCCCCCGTTTTCTTTCCTAAGCTTAAAAAATGAGGAAAAAGAAATGCTCCATACCTTGGATGTCAACAGAAAAGTCTTGTCCTGTCTTGACTGTTGTAGCAATTGTTTATTTCTCGTAAAGGTAAGAAACACTGTTTCCAAATGGTTGTTTAAGGCCACTGCCTTTTGTTATACTCTCCATAACATATTTTCCAGGCAGGGTTAATCTGTGGCTTTTTGGAAAGGACTGAATTCTACAAATATTCTAGAAGCTGCTACTTGGTCCTCTGTACATGCTTTTATTAAAGCACTTTAAGCTTGATTCCCTCTCTAGGTCCAGATCAAGCTTTGCTAGGACCATTCTCCAGTAGCTCCTGAACTCCTCTTCTTCCACCTCCCAAATGTAGTTAGCTATGGTAATCTACCTATAGTAGCTAAGGCTACTGCAGCAGTGATCATTTGAACATCTGCTGTTGTGGTAGGTTCATCTTGTGCAACTGTACTATATAAACACGTTTTCTTGTATGGATCACTTTAAAGCCCTATCTCTATACTCTGTCTCCCACAGGTTATTGTGTGGTAATCTATGCCTGGCATACAAGGCATCCTCTGGTCCAGCTCTGATGAACCCTTTGCATATCTGTAAAACAAACAGCATCAAAACCACTAGCTCCACAGATTTAAATTTTGCTTGTAACAAATAAGATGTATTGGTGAGACAAATGTGTCAAAAGAGCTCCATGCTCTGGAACAGGCTTCCCCATCCATGTTGAAGCAGAGTCTGACTAGTGTATGGGGACTTGAAATTTCATACTGAGTCTGGCCTCCACGTCTGATAGTTTGGGCATTACTGTCCATCTCTCTCTAATGTACCCCCCCCCAAATATCTAGAAACTTCCTAACATACCTGTCCTACTTGCAGCCACACACAAATTAATTCTCAAGCCTTCCGAATGTCCTGCACTCTGCTCTCTCTTCAGCATCTAGCAACCCAAATGATCACTTACATCAGAAAATCAACACCTACAGGTACATAAATCTAACTGACCAGCAGGCCAACTTCTATACTCTTGGAATGCTCTTCCAGTAGCAGTTCGATCCATCCAAAAACTTTCATCCTTTAAATTTCAGTACGTACCCGTTTCACATCTATATGGAGATGTAACTGCACTTGAACTCCTACCTCCATTACTACCCAACTACTCCTACTTCTTCAAACTTGCAACTCAGTCCATTCTTTTTTCCTTCTTACTCCTGCTATGCTCTTTAACTACCTGACTTACCTACCTTTTCACTACAGTATACCATCATACATACAAATCTAACAGTAAATCTCCGCTGCTTTTCTCGCTGTCATCTTACGTTTGGTTACATAATTTTTACATACTTTTCTCTTAAATTGATCAACTGTTTTATTATATAAAATGTCTTAAAATGTATAATTCTTGTAATGTAACTGTTTTTATATGCTTCATGTTTTTTTTTTTCCATTTACTTGTACCTTATTTTATATTTGATTTTTTTTGGGGAGCTTTTCTCCCCAGGCCTCCAGTGAAAATGGGCTCTTATAGGCCCAGTGGACTATTCCGTTAAATGCCAATAAATAAATACCCCCTCCTAATAAACTCACATGATGACATAGGGACACAATTGGGTTGGATTGCATAAATAGACTTATAAAGGCTCTTGTGGTCGTTAACCTAGTATATACCTATGAAACTGTTTTTCCCCTGTACTCTGCCCTGGTTAGACCCATTGTAGAGTAGAATACACCGTTTGGCATGCATCTCACTAGACACATCAGAAAACTTGAAACAACACAGATGTTCCTAACAAAAATAACACTGACCCTTAAAATTTTCAGTTATCAGGAAGGGCTGGGATCACTGTCCCTGTACTCACGTAGGCTCTTGAGGGGAGACGTGTGCCTTGCGTTCTGTGCCATCAGGGGCCCTTTCTCAGTATGTGTAATATAGAATACCAGAGCAAGAGATTTCAGTTTACATTGGGTAGTAATAGTGAAAGGGGAAGGTGTACAAGAGGGTAGTGAGACCAGCTATGTTATATGGGTTGGAGACGGTGGCATTGACAAAAAGGCAGGAGATTAAGCTGGATGTGGCAGAGTTAAAGATGTTAAGACTTGCACTGGGTGTGACGAGGGTGGACAGGATTAGGAATAAGTATATTAGAGGGTCAGCCCAGGTTGGAAGGTTTGGAGACAAAGCCAGAGAGGCAAGTTTATGTTGGTTTGGACATGTGCTGAGGAGGGATGCTGAGTATTTTGGGAAAAAGATGCTAAGGATGAAGCTACCAGGTAACAGGAAAAGAGGAAGGCCTAAGATGAGGTTTATGGATGTGGTGAGAGAGGACATGCAGGTGGTTGGTGTGACCGAGCAAGATGCAGAGGACAGGAAGAAATGGAAACAGGTGATCCGCTGTGATTGACCCCTAACGGGAGCAGCCGAAAGAAGATTATGTTTGGGTAGTAAAACTAAGAGAGTTTCATTACCCAGCATCTTCCCTTGCTCTGGAATAGACTTCTTTTGCATGTCAAGCAGTGTTGGCCCTCAGACATATCTGAGACAAATGGATGTACACTCCAGGGCTTACAGCAGGCCTTGCCCTCCTCAAAAACGTTGATAGAGCTTTGAGGTTGGTTATTGACAAGGCACGTGGCTTTTGGTTGAATACTCTTGTGTTTTCTATAACTTGTTTTATGATATTTGTGTGTGTGCCTGTTTCTACTAGGTAACACCAAGGCAGACCTGTGGTGCAATAGTCCTACTTGGAGTCATTTTGGCAGGAAGTTGTGGTAATTCCCTTTCTATGCATATTTTGGGGAGGAGTTTTGCCCACTTCTGATATATGGAATTTAATCCGGCATATGTTGCCAATAGTGAACTTTATCACTGTATTGCAAGATGGAGGCATATTAACACAAAATGTGAGAGGAATGGATTTTTTAGAGCATAATGCCAGGGATGGAGCTTCACTGCAAGAATGTACATGAAAATGGAGGCATGTTTATCTTGCATTTTTTGCCCATTCTCTGTCTCATTGAATATCTCATGGGTACATCAAGCAAAACTATAGCACATTCTGTCTTGTTCATTCACACATACATGCACACGCACACTCTTGACTGGAGCTCTAAATACTAACTGCTAAAATAATGCCTCTAAGAGGACTGTCATCACTTTATTTTTTTCTTATACCAGAAATGCAAGGTTTATGATACCCTTCCAATTAACCTTATTGTATACGTGGGATCTGAGGCAGAAATCCAAATGAGAGGGTTCCTGTCTGATAGGCTGTGTCCGAACAGAGGAACCATGCAAGGGTGTCATCTTTTCCCCTTTATTTGTGTTTTACTGGAACCATTGACAAAGAAAATAAGGGCCTCAGAAATTCAAGGATATAATTTTTGTTCAAGAAAAGTTGACTTGATTTGCCAATGGGATTCTGTACCTGATGGAACCAGAAAAGGACATTTCAGTGTTGTGGGACATTCTGAGACAGTTTGGGTTTTTTTTGGGATATAGAATTAATGAACATAAAACAGAGGCTATAGCTGTAAACTGTGTACCTACACACACTTTGGTTCAACAAACCCATTTTTATGGAGACATGATAAAGTGAAATATTTAGAAGTATGGATTAAAAACGATTCTCTTGTGGAAGCTAAGGATATGTGGTAAGAGACTAAACAAAAGGTAGTACAAACATTGAGAAACTGGAAGCTCCTGCCAGTGGCAATATACAAGTAGTAAAACTGCTTTTACTCCCGCTTTATACACAGGTTAGACATATTTTTATAAACCAGAGAAGTTATGGATAGTAATTGGAGTTGAAGGATTTTATGTGGGAGGGGAAGAGGGCAAGAGTCAAGTGGGGTAAGTTGATCTTTCCAATAGGACAAGGAGGTTTAGGATTGCCTAACTTGAAACTTAAAACAGCAGAAGTATTCAGAAGATAAAACACCACTCCTTTTCACAATAAATTACTGAAGTTTTTTAATGTGAGCGCTTTCGTCCACTTGCAATGAAGGAACTTCATCCCACACATTGTAAAAACTTTTGTGTGTCTTTCGGCTTTTCCCGGTTAGGGGTCGCCACAGCGGAACTCCGGTCCGCTAATGATTGGCAGTTGATTTTTACGTACTGGCTTGTCAGGCTTGACGCACAACCTTCAACAAAGGTATGCCCATTCACGCATGTCTCCACGCAGAAGACACTCTAGCTGAGAATCGAACCAGACAGCGTCTTACTGTGAGGTGACAATGCTACCGCAGCACCACCACCACGGGTCTCTATGCAGTTTAAATAGTCATGAATAAGCAAAGGCATCATAATCCTCCCACTTGCATGTATAAAATGTAAAGTATAAAACTTTCTGTAAGTATGAATTTAAACCTGTACAATATATGCAACATGTTTATATAATATGTAAAGGTAAAAATAAATGTAAGAATAAAATGTTTTTCATCTCAGTAAAGCTTTCAATTTCAGGACACATTTCAGTGAGCAACATTCATTAAGTCATGGATAGGCAAATGCATTTGATCTCAGTTGCCATAGTAATTCTCCAATTTTTAAAGCCCAAGGGCCCCTGTAGTGTCAACTTCCAACTTTTCAATATTTATAAAATGGAAGGAATGGTCAACACATTCTAGGGTATGTTTTGCCAGTGCATTATTTTTATCTTGTCTCATCATAGGTGTGTACTAGGCTAATGATCTTGAAGCCTTTACAAGCCTAGCCCATAGGATTACCCTGGCATCGTGCCACCCAACCTTAGTTCCTAGTGCCTCTGTCGCGTAGAGCCACTGGATCGATCCCGGCGTGAATTTTCTATTTCCCATCCATTCATCAAAATTTCTGTTGAAGAGGGGCCAGTGAGGTGCTCTGCTTGACATGTATGGGAAGTCTATCTCATAGCATGGGCAGTCTCTGTGTTATGAACCTGTCCCTCCAGCATGTTCTGTTGATTGTGGTAGTGAGGTTGAGGTCTCTGGAGAGTGTGGTGTGGAGCAATTGGGATTTCTTTAGATGTAGCATTTCTAACAGAGCTGGGTCAGACATGGCTTTGTAAGTCGAGCAGAAATTGCCTCTAGGGCGATATGAGACCGGGAATAGTTGGAGTTTTTTGAGTCTGTCCATAGAGGACAAGTGTTTAAGGCCTAGGATAAGTTCATAGATTAATACTAGGTTAACTGCTCTTGCAAGCCATTTTAAGCCTAGCCAATTATCCCTTGTGAGACTCAAACCCTGCGCCTTGTGTTTGTAAGGCAAATGCCTTAACCATTAGGCCACCCTCCTAACCCAACCTTTGATTGGGATCCTGTTTGTGAGGTACTTTTGCAGCCTCTCTAGTTGTTGCAGGGGGTCTGTATTAGAATCTCAAAAGTTTAATGCTTTGAATCACTAAAGATAGAACTTTAGTGATTGAAACATTAAACCATCGAAATTCTAGTAGACCCTATTAAAAAAAAAAAACAAGTAAAGGGTGTTTAGGCAGGGGGGCAAGCCCCCCTGCACCCCCCTGCTATTTAAATATACCAACTCCGAGATCACACTTCAACGGAGTGTGGTGCGGAAAGGGAAGATTTCCCTTTCCTACACTGTAGCGCACTCTCAGAGTTGGTATATTTAAGTAGCGGGGGTGTGGGGGGGGGTGCAGGGGGCTACCCCCCCTGCCTACACTCATTAGTTTTTTTTTTTTTTTTTTTTTGGGGGGGGGGGTTTAAAAATATTTTTATCAGGATTCGATTGTTTAATAGTTCGATGCATACAGTTTGATGTTTATGTATTCGAACTGTTAAACTTTCGAGATTATAATATAGACCTGTTGCAGGTGTCTAGTGATGTACATGCCAAATGGGGCATTGTACTCTATTATTGGTCTAATGAGGGAAGAGTAGAGGGAGACAATGACCTCTTTCTTCCTGGATGCAAAACCCTTCGTAATGAGATGTCCCACATAGGACTTCCTGACCACAGTGGCAACGTGGTGGTCAAAAGAGGGGTTGCTGTCAACCTGTGTTCCCAGATCTCTTAAAATCCCTTCTGTGTTCAGTGGACTACCATCAGTGTGGTAATTCAAGGGAACCAGGTTTTCCCCAAAGGGGATGAAGACACACTTTTTTGGCATTGAGCTTAAGGCCATGGTTCTGACACCAGTCTGTCTCATTGAGGCCTTTCTGCAGGATGTCAGCATCACTTGGGGAGTTAATAGCTCCCAACTTGCAATCTGCAACCTTTGTCGCCAGAATCCCTTCATGTTGGCCTGTACTTAAGAGAAGTCGATACCAAACAGGAGGGGACCCAGGACCGAACCCTGTGGGACTCCACTCGTGACTGGTCGACATTCTGACTTGGAGTCCGCTGCTTTCACACTGTGGGTTGTATCTGTGAGCCAGTTTGCAGCCCACCTAGTGATATAGGGGTTGATGCCTAGCTTAGTAAGTTTTTCTATGATTCCCGAGTGGGGGAATGGTATCAAAGGCCTTGGCCAGATAAAGGTAGGCTGTATGAACCACCTTACTTTTATCCACAGCTCAAGTGACTGACTCAAAGAAGTCGACCAAGTTGAGCAGGCATGATCTACCCTTCACAAAACCAAACTGTGTAGGATCCAGAGTTTGGAGATTCCCTTTATCCTTGTTTATTAGGTCCATGATTGTGTGCCATAGCTTTGCATATCAGACTCGTTAGGCTAATGGAGTGATAGTTCCTGGGGTCTGTAGTTGGCCTCCTTTGTGGAGAGGAATGACTGTAGCAGTGCACCATTCAGTAGGGACAAAGCCTGAGGTGAGGCTATGATTGAACAGGGCACACAGGTGAGGTGCCAGTTCACGTAGAACACCAGGGATACCGTTGGGTCCCATAGAAGCTGTATTTTTGGCCTTGAACACGGCTGTTTTAACCTGTGCAGCTGTAATACTGGGTGCCTGGAAATCTACTGGTATTGTGATTGGTCCTTTGGGGTGGGGGGAGGGGTACAGTTAGCACTGAATCTATCCGCCAATATATTTGCAATATCTGTTGGCTCGGTATAGGCGATACCATTGTGCAGTAGCTCAGAGCAAATCTGGGTATTGCCATGGAGATTCTTCACATAACTATAGAAGGCCTTGTAGTTGTCTTTACTATCTGCTGCAATTCTGTTTTCATAGCTAGCTTTAGAGGATTTGATGAGGGATCTCAACCTTTTGTTGAGGCTGATAAGGGAGTTTTTCCAGTCTTGGGACTACACTTTATTCCACATCAGTTTCCTCCTCCTGTTGTAGAGTTTGTTTGTGGCAGGGGACACCCACATTGGCTTCCTTTTTTGAGGAGATCACCTTAGTTCTATTGGGTATGGTGAGATCCATGCATTTGTGTACGTGTTCTTACAGTGCATTGGTGTATGATTTAGCGGTCATGCAACTTTTCTCCATTTGCATGGGCACCATGAAGTCAGCCACCTCTGTTGTAGGAGCCCAAAGTTAGCTTTGGAGAAGTTTTTCATGGTGGTTACCTTTGTTGGGGGGGGGGGGGTG
The DNA here is from genome assembly GCF_019279795.1 of Protopterus annectens. Taxonomy (NCBI): domain Eukaryota; kingdom Metazoa; phylum Chordata; order Ceratodontiformes; family Protopteridae; genus Protopterus; species Protopterus annectens. Next base: position 1,878,437,352 of record NC_056729.1, on the reverse strand, counting down.
GGAGGGATGTGGATTTCCAAGGTGATTAGCTTGTGATCAGATCTAACCTGGGAGGAGTTGATTATTGGTGTAGAGCAACGGTCGCCCATGCTATAATGTTCATAAATTCTTTGTTTTAATTGCCTTTCCGTCTTTCCTATATAGAATATGGGGCATGATTTACATCTAGCTAAACAGACAATGCCCTGAGTGTTGCAGTCATATTTCCCTGTCAGAATATAATTTATTTTCCCTAAAGAGAAGGGGGAACCTACAGAAATGTATTTACAATAAGGGCATCTGCCACACTTTCTCATGCCGTTATTCAGAACATAAGGTTTTATGTTCCTATTCAGTAAAGAGCTGTGCTCTAGAGAGAAGAGGAATGAAGGTCAGCAGGACGAAGACAGAATATATGTGTGTGAATGAGAGGGAGGATAGAGGAATGGTGAGGATGCAAGGAGTAGAGGTGGCGAAGGTGGATGAGTTTAAATACTTGGGGTCAATAGTTCAGAGTAACGGTGAGTGTGGAAGAGAGGTGAAGAAGACAGTTCGGACAGGATGGAGTGGGTGGAGAAGAGTGTCAGGAGTGTTATGTGACAGACGAGTACCTGTAAGAGTGAAAAGGAAGGTGTACAAGAGGGTAGTGAGACCAGCTATGTTATATGGGTTGGAGACAGTGGCATTGACAAAAAGGCAGGAGTTTGAGCTGGATGTGGCAGAATTAAAGATGTTAAGATTTGCACTGGGTGTGACGAGGGTGGACAGGATTAGGAATAAGTATATTAGAGGGTCAGCCCAGGTTGGAAGGTTTGGAGACAAAGCCAGAAAGGCATGATTATGTTGGTTTGGACATGTGCTGAGGAGGGATGCTAAGGATGAAGCTACCTGGTAACAGGAAAAGAGGAAGGCCTAAGATGAGGTTTATGGATGTGGTGAGAGAGGACATGCAGGTGGTTGGTGTGAAAGAGCAAGATGCAGAGGATAGGAAGAAATGGAAACGGATGATCTGCTGTGGCGACCCCTAACGGGAACAGCCGAAAGCAGATGATGATTCAGTAAATCCTTTAAATTAGGGCCTCTTCTATAAGTAATTTTAGGCTCCAAAGCCAACTTGTCTCTCAAATTCACATCTTCATTAATAAAGGTCCATTTTTTTTTTTTATCATAATAGCCCTCAATTCTCTAGCATCATTTGAAAATACTGTAGTAAAGCTACTACTAAAATTTGACTTAGCATTATTTACTGTAAGGCTTCTATTTAAATCCAAAAGTTGCTTAGGCCTTTCTATTCCTTTATGTAAAATTGGTTGGAAATTACCTGTTTGCCTTTTTCTCCCTACTTCTATAATCTCATCCACCAGAGGAGTTGGGTACCCTCTATTTGAGAACATTTCTTTCAGATTCATACATTTCCCCCCTCAAAATCTGAATCCAGTGTAATAATTTTTGCCGCCTTAACTACCTGTCCTTTCACAATGGCTCTCTTCTGGTGAAGGGGGGAGATTACTACTGAAATGAAGGAAGTCATTAAAATATGTTGGCTTATGGACAATCTTGGCCATATATTATTCACAATATCTTTATCCAGCAAATTGTCAAAGTAGGCGACAGTTTTTGTTTTAGATTGGTATGTAAAATCCAAAAAAGGGGTCAAGTTAGTATACCCATGAAATTTTCAACCTCTGATAAATTACCTTTAAAAAGTAAGAACATATCGTCCAGGTACCTTGTGTACCCATTGGACTCTTGAGCTGAAAAAATCTTGTTTAAATAGGATTTGATTCTCCCAGTGGGCCATAACACAATTTGCAAAAGTGCCCCCACAAGGGGACCCCATCACTACCCGTTTTTTTAAGAAACAACTCTCCACCAAAAAGAAAATATTACTCAAAATGAGATCTAATAGACTTAATGTCAAGTCAATCTCTTCTCCTGGTGCTCCTTTGCATAGTAGGAATTCCCTTGTCCAATCCAGTCCTGTGCTTTGTGGAATTATTGTAGAGAGGTCTTTGATGTCAACCTTCAGAAAGTTGTAGTGTTGGTTAAACTCCAAATTGTTAACCGCTTCCAAAAACTCCCAAGAGTCTTTACATATTTGCCCCTCTGTAATAAGATACTTCTTTAGTTTAAAATCCACAAATTTAGCACAAGCGTACGATCTGGAATTTCTTCCATCAATAATAGGCCTAAAAGGTGGATTAATAATATTTTTATGTATTTTTGTAATCCCAAAAGCATAGGTATAATGGGTGCAGGCATGTTCAGATAGTTGAACTCATCAATATCAATATATCCTTCCAGAAGCAAGTAATTTATAACATTTTTAAATATCTGATAGTCCCCATTTATCTCGTTCAAAGACACGTGTCTGTATGCCACATTATCTAGCAAAACGTTCATTTTTACATTATAATCACCTTGTTTCATAAATACAAGGCCGCCCCCTTTATCTGGGAGCATTACCCTGATACCAGACATTCTCAAATCCATTATCTGAAAATCTGAGTGTGTTAAGTTTTTTATATTTTGCTTCCTATTGCAAGAATCTAACAGATGCCTAAAATAATTTTCACAAGTTTTTCCAAACAAGCTAATACTAGTTTGAATAGGAAGGTTAAAAGTGCTAGAAACCCTGAAGTCTGCTAGAACTGGCAGGCTATTTCCTAATAAAAATTGCAGATTTAATCTCCATACATAGTCTCAAGTCCAGAAAGAATTGGCCAAATTCCCTTTTGAACAAGGAACAAAACCTAGTCCCTTAGCCAGAGTTTCTGTTAATTCGGACTTTGACAGTAGAAGTGTAATTGTAAATCTGAAAGTCACCTTTCCTGTTGTTGCAGAGGCTGACACGTTGGAACGCTTCATTTAATCAGTTAATAATGCCCCGCTCTGCTACCTCCTTCTCCGGGTCGGTTTCCTGGATTGTTGATTTCCCCTGTTGTTCCGTGAAGTGTTTGGATGGGTTCGTTGGCCATTCTAAAAACCCTGAGGTTCAGCTGCACCAGTATTTTGAGTTTGCCAGTTATGTAGTCAGCTGTCCCAATTCTTCTGGTTGTTTATTCCCTCCTCCTTGTCTGTCAATGCTTGTACATCTGGTAGATTTGTATTAATGTCCATACTGTTTGTATTGGTCCATGAGGGATTGAGAAAACTTATGAAATATGAAATATAAAACATTACAATTAGAGGTCACCTACCTCAGGGAATGCATACAGAGGCAACACATTCCCTGAGTACTAAGACAGTGGCAATACCCAAACGGCTTAATCCAAAACTCTCCCTTTCTTCTTGAGCTGATAAAACTTTCTGACAAACAAGGGATCGAGTTTTTGGAATGTTTAGTTGAGCACTATTTCATGCAGATGGATATCCTAAAAGCCAATTTGGTTAATATTGAACAGAAAATCAAAATGGATGTGAACTTTCCAAGATATAGAGTGACTTTTGCCACATTTACAGCAGCATAGAATCTACCATCATAAAATGAAGTCCAAAAAGTTGGAGAGGGATAGAAGAGAATGTGAGGCAGGAACTGCTTATCCTCCCCCAACCCCTTCACAACAAACTGCTTATGTTCTGTAGTCCTATCTCGCCTTCATTCTTACACTTGGGTTTAGAGCCGATCTTCGACTCCGACTCAGCAATTCTCTAGCTCAGTCTTCTGGTTGGCTCGTGCCAAGGAGGTATCCCATCATGCACCGCTGACATATCTGAGATCTCGTTTGCCACTCTAGTTCAAAAGTGCTGCTATTTGGCCGTGGTTGAGTGGAATATTTTTTCTTATTACTCGATTTAGTGTGTTTAAAAAAGTTGTATTCAGTTGATTTAGTATTTCATTTATAGTCTGGTGTCTGTTGAAGACCTTGTGTTGCATTGTTTGCTGTGTTTCTGCTATTTTTTATTGGCCGTCTTCCGCAGGCCTGTTTCGTTGTATCCTTGCACTCGCTGATGGTTTTATTTGCTATTTGGGCTTTGCTTAATTGTTTTCCTTTTTCAAAGCTATCCTTTCACCAAGGGCTAGGCCTGTTTACGTTAGGGGACCTAGTCCTTGGTCTGTCACTCGTGCTTTCTTCCTTCCTTCAGGGCTAGGCCCGCTTAAGTTAGAGGACCTAGTCCTCTGTCGTGTGTTTCTTCCTCTAGGGCTAGGCTTGTTTAAGTTAGAGGACCTAGTCCTCTGTCAATCTTTTACCACAGGGCTAACTGTTTAATTTAGAGGTAGTTCCTGTTTTGTTTTTGACACTAGTCACGGTTACTTGTTTTTTTCTGTCTGTCTTAGATATTAGTATTGGTTTCAGATTTTTCTAAAGACTTGAAAGACCACAAGCCCTCTGGGTTTAAAAAATGTAGCAAATGCGCCCCAAAAAATGTCCCTGACAGATGGGCATACTGTTTGCGTATACTGCTTAGGTGCTATTCACCTTCAAGAATCTTGCTCCTTTTGCCATGCTTTTAGTCCTCAAGTCCTTCGAGAGAAAGAACAAACTTATTTTGAAAGGCCTCTTAAAGCATTCCTTTGAGGAAGAGTTGGCTTCTTCCTACTCCTCTAGTTCTAAGTCACCGTCTTCTAAAAAAGACAAAGCTAAACCTACAAAAAGGCAGTCTCTCCCACTCACTCGGTGTCGGAGCTGCCAGAGAACATTTCTAAATAGACTACTTTCGCTTTGGCTCCTTTGGTTTTGGTGCCAACAGAGAAGATTGCTGTGGAACAATCAGTTTTGGTTCCAAAGGTTAAGGAGCTGATATCTGAATTGGTGTCTCGGAGCTGGTCAGCTGAACTTCGTCCGGTTTCTCTGACACTCAGATCGCCAATTTTTCAGCGGTCTAGATCCCCCACTTTATCCTTCAGGTCCTCTAGGAGCCTTTCTGATGAGGACATCGAAAGAGTAGTGCCCAGACTCCTGAAGACATTGGCACTGGCAAATTTACTTTCGGCTGCGGAGCCTACTGAGCCCATACACCCTCCCACCATTCCTCCTCCGAGCCACTCCGGCGCTTCTGAGCCAGAGATGGTGCCACCTGCTGTGGAAAGGTCAGTTCCAGTTACCTCTGTGGGCCTCTCTGTTCCGATATTCACTCTGACTCCTTTGGTACCATCCGCGGGGTCTAGGGTCCTATGCCGTCCGGTCGGGCCCGAGGGGGGTGCTTGGACCCGAACTTCAGTTCCGAGCTTACCTCTCAGTGCTTTGGCTCAGGTGAGTTCAGAGCCCACGTCTGTCTCGGTGCCTATCTCCTCAGTACCGAGGACTGCCTCTGCTCCTTCGGAGTGAGGGGGGGGGGGGCGTCCTCGGAGCTGAGGGGGTCGGCCTTCGAGCTGATGAGTGTTCTGTCCAAATCTTCAATTCCAACTAGGAACACCGACACTCTTCCACCAAAGAGCCAACCACAGTCTCAGCACCTTCTCTCATACAACACAGCGGAGACTCGCAGCCTCAGGAACCCTCCATGAGTGGTCCCCAGTCTTCCGAGACCTCCCCAGAATATTCTTCTGAGGAGCCCCCTCTGAAAAAAAAACTTGTTAGAGGAAGCATGTTGACTCCCCCAATGAGTCCATTACATCAAGACACTGACCTCGAGGATTCAGAAGGGTCCCCCAGGTCGTTCTCCAATATCATTCGTAGATATTTGAGATCCTGAAACAGAGAGGTGGCTGGCCCTCCACCTCCCCTTCTGATGAGGAGTCAGTGTACCTGAAGGCTTTCGGGTCTCAACCCTACGCCTCTTGGGTATTTCCACCTTTCGAACATTTGGATCTAGTGAGTCAAAAGGTGTGGGAATCTCCTGATACTGTGGAACCAGTTCCTAGAAGACCTAATAAATTCCTATCAGCAACCCAGAACAAAGATTTTCTCACCAAAGGCGTGCCAGTAGATGCCATGGTGGTGGCAGCAGCCACCAAAAAGGAAATTGCTGAAACTTCCTCCACAATCCATCCACCGAACAAGGAATCTCGAACGATGGACAGGTACAGGAAGCATGTCTTTTCTTCAGTGGCTTTTACACACAGATCGCTGAACTACCTTTCTCATTTCACTAGGCTCCAGAGAGATCTCCTGAAAGAGCTAGGAGATACTCTCCAAGATAACGTATCTGAAGCGGTATCTGATGAGCTTAACGCACAGATGTCTACCTTAAATTCTGTTAACTCTTCCATGAGGCTGATATCTTATGCAGCGGATGGAGTGAGTAGGGCAGCGGGTTCAGGAGTTTCTCTTAGGAGGCACTCCTGGATGCTTTCCTGTAATTGTGCGGAGGCCTTTAAGTCTACATTTACCAACGCCCCCTTTGATGGATCCTCGTTTGGACCTAAGGTAAAGGACGCACTCGCCAGGTGCAAACAGTACGGGAAAACCCTGTCTGCCGTGGGAGTCAATTTTTCCGTTCCTTCTAGACCCTAACCCAAAGTGCAGAGAAAGATGTGGTTTAAAAAGTCTCAGAGGTTTTTCCAGGACGCACAGGGTGATTCCTTCTCCAGAGGCAGAGGAGGAGGAAAATAATGGTAGATGTCACCCTAGATGCAGGGGAGGCTTGCAGAACCAGGGAGACCGTGATTCCTTTCGTGGTTCATCCCTACTAGCGCTCCTGAAAGGAGGCCCGACTGTGCATCTCTGGAGCCAGTTGGGGGACGTACATCTTTGTACCCAGAAGCCTGGCGTGACATCATACAAGACAAGTGCTTGCAAAGGATAATTACCAGAGGATACTGTATTCCCTTCTTTCACTCCTCCTCAGACCAGAAGAATCCCGGATGTTCCACCCAATCACAGGGAATTTAGCAACTGTAGAAATCCAAAAGTTGCTCAAAGAGACAGACAAAGTAGGAGACTGCAGACAAAGTAGGATTAGGGACTTACTCCAGATTCTTTTTTGTGCCCAAACGAACAGGGGATTGGAGACCCATCTTGGATCTCAGCAAGTTGAATGAATCAGTCAAGAAGTCCAAGTTCCGAATGGTCACGTTACAATCGATACTCCCGCTGTTAGGGAAAGATGTTTGGATGTGGTCGATAGATCTCCAAGATGCGTACTACCACATCAAAATGGACAAGAACATCAAGGAGTCACTTACGCTTCCGGCTAGGGGCCAGTCTATACCAATTTCGCACCCTGCCCTTTAGTCTCACCACAGCCCCCAGGGTGTTCAAATGCATGGCAGTGGTAACGGCTTACTGGAGACGTCTTAAATTCCAAGTGTTTCCGTACCTGGACGACTGGCTCCTGACTGCCACCACCAGGCATCTACTATTACAGGCCAGGGACGCCACCATTATGACTTGCTTGCAGCTAGGAATTACAATAAACTGGCAAAAATGTGCATTATCGCCCTCTCAGCATGTGAATTTCATTGGCGCAGAAATAAATACCGTCACAATGAGGTCTTACCTCCCCATAGAGTCCAGAATCTCAGGCAACAAATTTGGAGTCTACTTCCACTGCGGAAAGCAAAGACAGTACTCAAATTGTTAGACGATGGCCTCCATGAAAACATTAGTCCCATTAGCCAGGCTGCACATGTGGGTTCTGCAGTGGTTACTTTTCGCCCAGTGGTTTCTACAGCAACTACCTTTTTCTCACCCCATCCTGATAACAGATTCTTGCAAGCAGGGTCTTCATTGGTGGACCCAGTCCAGCCAGCTGACCACAGGCAGATCGTTTGTTCCGTCTCACCCAGTCATCACCGTGACCACGGATGCCTCTCCGATGGGGGGGGGGGGCATTATCTAGGGAGAACAGTCCAAGGCACGTGGCAGGAACACAAAGGCTCATTTGCATATCAATGTCCTGGAAATGAGAGCAGTGCTTCTAGCGTTGCAAGCACTTAACGGCTTTCTCCCTCTAGGGTCTATTGCGATTCACTCGGACAATGTCAGTGGTATGGTACATAAACAAGGAGGGACCAAATCTTACCCCCTATGCAGAGAGGCCCTTCAAGTTTGGGAGTGGGTAGTGTCTTCCTAACATTTTCTGGTCGCAATGCACATTCCGGCAAAAACCAATGTGATAGCCGACAGGCTCAGCAGGGCGATTGTTATGCCTCACAAGTGGTCTCTGAACCCACACATCGCGGAACAGATTTTTCGCAGATGGTCAGCCTTGCTGTGATCTCTTCGCCACCCGTCTGAATACCAAATGCAGCAACTACTTCACCTTGACCCCCCCCCCCCCAAAAGGGGAGACACCCAGAGAGACACTCATTCACGATTGGCCTTCTGGGCTTCTCTATGCCTTCCCACCTTTCCTCTGATATCAAAGGTCATTCAGAAAGCAAAATCCTTGAGAAGCCAGATGATCCTCATTGCTCCTTACTGGCCTCATAGATTTGGTTCCCCTTCATCAAGCCTCACCTAATGGAAGAACCTTGGATTCTGGACACAGTGCCAGATTTACTGACGCGCATGGGTGTTCCATCCTTCTCTCCACACCCTCAATTTGACAGCGTGGCTGCTCCGATTCCATCCCTATCAGGCTTCACGACTTTTCTCCCAACGTTGTACATATTCTGACTTCTCACAATCCTTCAACTAGAAAGATTTACGCCAGTAAGTGGAAAAGGTTTTCCTTTTGGGCGCGCAATAGAAACCTTGTTCCTTATACAGCCCCTATCTCTGTGATTTTGGAGTTTCTCACACAACTGTTCCATCAAGGTTCAGCTGCTGCCACTATAAAAGTTCAACTGGCAGCTATTTCTACGTTCCATTTGGCTAATGATCCTAACCTTATGGCGCATATATTGTGCAGATCCTTTCTTAAGTGGGCCACATTATTGAGAACCCCTGTCATGGACCCTGTGGCTCCTTGGAATTTGAATTTTGTCCTTCAAAAACTTTGCCTCCCTTTTAACCGCCAGCAATGTGCAATCTCAAATTCCTTTCATGGAAAACTATTTTTTTACTAGCCAATCACGTCTGCAAGGAGGGTATCAGAACTTCAAGCCCTCTCTATTAGGCCGCCTTATTTGGTATTCCACAGAGACAGGGTTTCTTTGCGGACCAATCCTTCAATTGTTCCTAAGGTCTCTTCTCAGGCTAATATTAATCAGTCCATTGAACTACTTGTCTTTTTCCCAAATTTTTCTAATAAGGCAGAATACAAATTTCGCCAGGTTGACGTTAATAGACAACTACAATTCTATCTCCATAGAACCAAGAGTTTCAGAGGGTCAGACCAATTGTTTATTTGGGTCAGACCAATTGTTTATTTCCTTTTCAGATTCAAGAAAGGGTTTACCAGTCTCGAAACCTACTTTAATACACTGGATTTCAACTTACATTTCATTCATTTATACGTCCAGTGGCAAAGATTTCCCTTTTAAGGTAAAAGTAAACTCTACCAGATCTGTTTCTACATTGGTGGCATTTCAAGCAAAAATTCCCATGGATAATATTAGTGCAGCAGCAACATGGGCTGCTCCTCATACATTCATAACTCATTACAAGTTGGATGTGGCTTCCAGTAACAGATTGTCCTTTGGTTCCACAGTACTCAGAAGTATTTTCCCTTGAGCCACCCAAGATAAAGGTGCTAGGGATGCTGTCCCAAGTGTAAGAATGAAGGCGAGATAGGACTACAGAACATAAAGAAGTTATGTACTCACCATAACGTTCCATGTTTGTAGTCCATCTCGTCCTTCATTCTTACTATCCCACCCTCCTGCCCCCTCCTTTGAGGACCTAGGGGAATTTAGACAATTACTTTCTCTCTACGTTTGAGACCTTTCTCCATGGTTTGTTCTTTCCCTCTATAGTCCTACTACTAGCAACAAACAAGATCTGGGATATGTCAGCGGTGCATGATGGAATACCTCCTTGCCACGAGCCAACCAGAAGACTTTGAGCTAGAGAATTGCTGAGTCAGAGCAGAGGATCGGCTCTGAACCCAGGTGTAAGAATGAAAGACTAGATGGACTACAAACATGAAACGTTATGGTGAGTACATAACTTTTTTCTCAGTCCCTCATGGACTAATACAAACAGTATGGATATTAATACAAATCTGCCAGATGTGCAAGCATTGACAATGAGGAGGGAATAAACACCTAGGAGAATTGGGACGGCTGACTCCGTAACTGGCAAACTCAAAATAATGGTGCAGCTGAACCTCAGGGTTTTCAGAATGGCCAACAAACCCATCCGAACACTTCACGGAACAGCAGGAGAAATAAACCATCCAGGAAACAAAACCGGAGAAGGAGGTAGCAGAGCGGGGCATTATTGATGGATTAAATTAAACATTCCACCGTGTCAGCATCTGCAACAACAGAAAAGGTTCTAAAAACGACCACAGGTAGCAAGACATTTCCAGAAGACAGAATTTAATCCACAGAGACAAAATAAATCCACACAAACTGTGAAGTGACAATGTTGTAAGCGCTCTCGTCCTGCTTCTATAAGCAGCAAGACTTTTTCAGACAAACAGAACCTGTATAATATGCTGCTATTTAAGCTGTCACGTTTCCATCAGTTAACATCTAAAAGCAAAAGCTTTTAGAATCATTTAAATATTAAAAGTATATAAATATACATACCAAAGACTGTATAAAACTGACCAAGTATAAACGTATATGTTCAAAATGACCTTGTTATAAAACATTGTGCAAATAATTATATAAATTTCTTAAAGTGCAAAATGTAAAACAATTAATTCAGAAAACAAACAAAAACAGACAAGCAAAAACAAGCAAGGCCTGTTGCCCAGTGTTACTTAGGTTGTCAATTGACAAGTGTAATATAAAAGCATTTCTATTACTCACTAAGGTATGGAGAAATAAAAAATGTATACAAAAATACACACGAAATCCTGTACAAAAAATAATCTATACAAAAAGTGGGCTATTATCTCTGCAAGCTCCTTAATTTTAAAATACAAGATAAGGAACAGAAATCATTAACTCCTGGTGGATTATAGGCATTCAACTTTATTTGCCATATTAATTTGCACAGTTCTAGCTTAATCAGTGTGTTCATTATGTTTGACGGTGCAGTTGAAGACATCCCAAAGTTTATAAACTGAATGATTCTATGAACTTTCTGTCTTTTACATATAGCTGAAGTACAGAAAGAATGACATATTTGGATGCAGAATTATAGAAGGATAGGGCAAACAAATTGTTTAAAGCGAAGATTCATAGAAAACCAACCTATTCTAATTTCTTCCTCCACTATACCAGTAGCCACCTTTACCAACAAAAGAGATATTTTGTTAAGGGACAGTTGGTGAGGGCAGCTCGCATGGTTTCTGATGAAGAATTTTTTGCAGAATGTCAAACTTTGAGGGGAATGTTTTTGAAATGTGGGTACCCTAGTCAACTGCAGGAAAAATTGATATTTGAAGTGCAATATAAGAGAAATAATGGTGTATTTACCCCAATCCTCTCAACTAGGCATGTTATCCATAATACCCAGACATCCTTAGTTGAGCAGAACCCATTAAACAGTGTAAATCCATTTAGTGTGACCTTTATCACATCATTTAGTAATGACGCCAATACTGTGCAACAAATTTTATACAAAAGTTGAAATGTACTTCGTTCAGATACAGACCTCAGTTCTGTTCTTGGGTCTAGACCTAAAATTGTGTATAGAAGGAGGTTGAACCTCAAAAGTTTGTTAGAGAGGGGTAAGACCCCGGTTATGAGAGTTCCAGGCATGTATAAATGCGAGAGTTGCTCCCAGTGTAAATTTATGGAGGTGGGCAATACCTTTTCCATTAGGTGCAGGAAATATCATATAAACAAAAGATTCAGTTGTGCCACTAAAGGGGTGGTCTATTTGGATACTTGTAATCTCTGCCCTTGCTTCTACGTTGGTAAGACAGATCATAGATTCAAAGACAGAGTATGTGAGCATATTTATAGTATCAGGAAGTCAAAATTGGAGAATGCTTTAGCTAAGCACATTCATGAACAGCCCCAGCACAGTTTGTTTCAGGGTGATAGACCAGATTGAGCAAGACCTTGGGGGGGGGGGGACTCCTCAATTAATATGGCAAATAAAGTTGAATGCCTATAATCTACCATGAATTAATGATTTCTGTTCCTTCTCTTGTGTTTTAAAATTAAGGAGCTTGCAGAGATAATAGCTCACTTTTTGCATAGATTATTTTTTGTACAGATTTCTTGTGTGTATTTTTGTATACATTTTGTATTTCTCCATACCTTAATGAATAATAGAAATGTTTTTATATTACATTTGTCAATTGACAACCTAAGTAACACTGGGCAACAGGCCTTGCTTGTTTTTGCTCATCTTCGTCTTTGTTTTCTAAATGAATTTTTACATTTTGCACTTTAAGAAATTATTTATATAATTTGCACAATGTTTTATAACAAGGTCATTCTGAACATGTATGTTTACACTTGGTCAGTGTTATACAGTCTTTGGTATTTATATTATATACTTTTAAGCTATTTAATATTTAAATTATTTTAAATTTTATCAGCTTATGCTTTTAGATGTTAATTGATGGAAACGTGGCAGCTTAAATAGCAGCATATTATACAGGTTCTGTTTGTCTGAAGTCGTCTTGCTCATAGAAGCGAGACGAAAGCGCTTACAACATTGTCCCTTTACAGTCTGGGTTTATTTTGTCTCTCTGGATTAATTTCTGTCTTCTTGAACTGTCTTGCTACCTGTGGTCGTTTTTAGAACAGCAGGAAAGGTGACTTTCAGATTTACAATTGCACTTCTATTGCCATAAAGTCGGAATTAACAGAAACTCTGGCTAAGGGACTTAGTTTTGTTCCCTGTTCAAAAGGGAATTTAGCCAATTCTTTACTGGACTGGAAATTGTATGTACGGAAATTAAATCTGCAATTTGTATTAAGAAGTAGCCTGCCAGTTCTAGCAGACTTCAGGGTTTCTAGCATTTTATCCCTCCTATTCAAACTAATATTAGCTTGTTTGAAAAAAACTTGTAAAACTAATTTTATGCACCTGTTGGATTCTTGTAATAGGAAGCAATAGATAAAAAATTTAACACGCTCAGAATTTCAGAATATTATGGATTTTAGAATGTCTGGTATCAGGGTAATGCTCCCAGATAAAGGGGGCGGCCTTATATTTATGAACCAAGGTAATTATAATGTAAAAATAAAAGTTTTGCTAGATAATGTGGCATATGAACTTGTCTTTGAACGTGATGAATGGGGTCTATCAGAGATTTAAAAATGCTATAAATTACTTGTTCCTGGAAGGATATGTTGATATTGAGTTCAACTATCTGAACATGCCTGCTCCCATTACACCTATTATTTTTGGGATTCCCAAAATACATAAAAATGTTAATAATCCACGTTTTAGGCTTTTATGGATGGAAGAAATTCCATATCTTATGCTTGTGCTAAATTTGTGGACTTCTATAGAAATATCTTATTGCAGAGGGGCAAATATGTAAACACGCTTGTGGGGTTTTTGGAAGCGGTTAACAATCTACAACTTTTTGACGATTGACGTCAAAGACCTCTGTACAGTAATTACACAAAGCACAGGACTGGATTGGACAAGGCAATTCCTGTTAAGCAAGGGAGCACCAGGAGAAGACAATTTACGTGACATTGTCTATTAGAGTTCATTTTGAGTAGTAATTATTTTCTTTTCGATGGTGAGTTGTTTCTTCAAAAAACAGGGGTAGCGATGGGGCCCCTTGTGGGGGCACTTTTGCAAATTGTGTTATGGCCCACTGGGAGAATCAAATCCTATTTAAACAAGAATTTTTCAGCTCAAGAGTCCAATGGTACCCAAGGTACTTGGATGATATGTTCTTACTTTTTAAAGGTAATTTATCAGAGGTTGAAAGTTTCATGGGCATACTAAGTCCACGGTGGTGGTGCTGTGGTAGCGTTGTCGCCGCACAGCAAGATGTTATCCCGTTCGATTCTCAGCTGGAGCGTCTTCTGTGTGGAGATGTGCGTGAATGGGCGTACCTTCGTTGAAGGTTATGCGTCAGGGCCGGCAACTCGGCACGTAAAAATCAACTGCCAATCATTAGAGGACTGGAGTTCCGCTGTGGCGACCCCTAACTGGGAAAAGCCGAAAGAAACAACTAAACTAACTTGACCCCTTTTTTGGATTTTACATACCAATTTGAAACAAAAACTATCGCCTACTTAGATGTTTTACTGTGTTAAGGATATTGTGAGTAATAGATATATTGCCAAGATTTTCCATAAGCCAACATATTGTAATGACTTCCTTCATTTCAGTAGTAATCAACCCCTTCACCAGAAGAGAGCCGTTGTGAAAGGACAGGTAGTCAGGGCGGCAAAAACTATTACACTGGATTCAGATTTTGAGGGGGAATGTATGAATCTGAAAGAAATGTTCTGAAATAGAGGGTACCCAACCCCTCTATGAGATCATTATAGAAGTAGGGAGAAAAAGGCAAACAGGTAATTTCCAACCAATTTTACATAAAGGAGTGGAAATGCCTGAACAACTTTTGGATTTAAATAGAAGCCTAGCAGTAAATAATGCCAAGTCATATTTTAGTAGTAGCTTTACTACAGTATTTTCAAATGCTAGAGAATTGAGGGCTATTTTGATTAAAAAAAATTGGACCTTTATTAATGAAGATGTGAATTTGAGAGACAAGTTGGCTTTGGAGCCTAAAACTATTTTCAGAAGTCCTAATTTAAAGGGTTTACTGAATAGGAACATAAAACCTTATGTTCCGAATAACGGCATGAGAACTTGTGGCAGATTCCCTTATTGTAAATACATTTCTGTAGGTTCCCCTTTCTCTTTAGGGAAAATAAATTATATTCTGACAGGGAAATATGATTGCAACACTTGGGGGGGGGTCTATTTAGCTAGATGTAAATCATGTCCCATATTCTGTATAGGAAAGACAGAAAGGCCATTAAAACAAAGAATTTATGAACATTATAGCATGATGAGACAAGATAAAAATAATGCAATGGCAAAACATACCCTGGAATGTGTTGACCATTCCTTCCATTTTATAATTATTGAAAAGTTGGTGGTTGACACTCCCTTGGGCTTTAAAACTTGGAGAGAGTTACTATGGCAACTGAGAAAAAAATGCATTTGCCTATCCAGGATTTAATGAATGTTGCTCACTGAAATGTGTCCTGAAATTGAAAGATTT
>NC_056729.1:1878284314-1878416768 GCF_019279795.1 Protopterus annectens | reverse complement strand
CCCCATTTTTTCGCTGATGCTTGGAATGTAGAAGTACCACCAAAGTCTGTAGAAGGTAAAATACCTAATAAAGAAAAAAGTATAATCAGGTGTAGAAACTAGACACAAAAAACATTTAGTGAATCAATTACATGTTAGTGAATATAGTGTGCAATGGGGAAGAAATAGTGTATTGCTGGAGGGTCGATAAAGTTAGGACAACACAATACAAATTTGTCTAAAGTACTAAGTTAATAGTTATAAGGTGAAAGTAAATTGAGTAAGATCCTTGGAAAAATGGTATAGATGCACAGAAAGTGTAGATCTAAGTAGAAATATGAATGAATGGATGCTGGACAAATAAGCCCCCCCAAGAATAGTGGTCCACTACAGCCACATCAACACCACCAGTCTCCCTGTTGAGCACCTACAGCTTATCCACAGCCAGCTTGACAGCTAGTCTGCCTGTAGCTTTCATCAACAAGGACGTTTACTTAAAGGACTTAATGGCCCAGCTTAAGTATGGTCCTTTGGACCCTCTTGCACCAACATGACTTGCAGGATAGGCCCAGACATAGAATGTTAGACAACTGTTTGGTGGGATCTGCACAAGGGTATACTTTAGAGCACATTAATTGTTGCCACTGCCAAGCTTTATGCAGGCTTCTTCATTTCCCTTATCTTCAGTAGGTATGTTCTCAAGTACCGGTTTCTAGAGCTCACTCTAATAGTGTGTGCTACACGATGCTAACCTCTCCATCCTGGCGTGAGGTTTTCCTGTATCCTGTCTACCCTGGAAAGGGGACTTAAGAACCCAGGGGCTCTTCTCTGTGAGGATAAGAACCTTGAGCCCTTCTTTCCTATATACACACCTCTCCACCCCAGTTCTTGTAGTGATCCTCCTTTTGAGAATCCATTAAAGTCCTATTTGAACTGGCATTTGCCTCCTCCTTCCCTTTCATGTCAGAAGTGTGTAAATGAGCTCATCAGTACAGCATAAGTGGATCGTTTGCCCATGGGCCTCCACTACAGCAGGCTTAAGGTATTAACACAGTGAAGAGTATAGCTTGGCTGGATCTTTCTTGTTAATAAAGGGTTTGTGTGACTTTTTTTACTCTTTGGTTTAAATATTTTATCTGAAGTAGTTTGCTTTATTTGATCTTCAGTCTTTGGGTATTCGGATCCGGATCGGATCAGAGACCGCCGCATCACTAGCATCTGATCCGAGCTCCAAGCTCCTCCCCTACCCATAATGCCCCTACATATTATTCCTTCCCTCATCCCGATTACTGCATTACAGCCAAGCATGGTTGCTGAGTTCCCGGTGGTTTTCTTGTGGGCAAGTGCTTTTTGTGCTAGTTAGTCTTAGTCACAGCTCTCAAAGTTCCATCTCCAAAAAGAGGAATACTAGCCCTAATAATGTGGAACAAATGGACAAAATGTGGAACACGTACTAATGGCTTATTAACTTCAACTAGGAAGGTCATAGGATGATTAATGTATGATGACTTTACTTGTAAAAGTGATCTTTTAATTAATTAATATTATTTATTTCTATTTATCACGGATATCCATTAAAAACTTCCTAACTGAATGTGTGAAAGACCCTTTCAATGTGTAATTTCAAGGAACATGAACTTTTTAAGACCTCAAATGAGGTACGTTCCTTGTAATGAGGTACACTTGAGAGATATGGTCTTAGGTTCCCTCTTTCCAGTTTTTACCTCCCCTATCGCACGTATTCGTCCATCCAAAAAAGGTTTAGTGTTTTTCTGTCCTGTTTCCCCTCCCTTGGCCTTCTCCCACTGTAGTAGTTAACTTGTGTGTGGGGCCTTCTTTAGACATGGCTGTCTTTAGAAAATGTACGGAGTGTAGCCATAAGCTCTGTTCAGCTGATGGCCGCAATCTTTGTGTTGTATGCATAGGAGTGGCCCTTTTGGTGTACAGCCTGCTCTATCTGCGTGGGCATTAACCCAAGAGCCCTCAAAGACAGGAGTGCTAAATTGGTCATGAAAGGTTTCTTGCCTGCTTTGGGGGTGGCGGTCCCCGCTACTGCTGCTTCGGTACCGGCTTCTATCATGTCCTCACCTGGCCTCTGGGATTCAACCCCCAGCTTGAGGCCTTCGGATGGGGAAAAAGACATAAGGACAGGCTTAGAAAGCGGTCTCCGGACCACTCTGCTCCATCGGTTCCTCCCTCTAAATCCAGGACACCTCCCAGGCACAGTACCTCTCAGCTTCATTCGTCCAGGTTTTTCCTGGAGCTATCTGTGTCTAGGCCACTATCCAGAGCCTTCCCTCACCGGCATTCTTGGCCGGTGTCGGTGGCTTCTTCCTCCCTGTTAAACCCGCAGCTTGAGCAAGTCAGAGATGGACAGGATGATGCGGAAGTTCATCCGCACCCACATCCAGATGGGAGTATTGCCTGCCCCCTCTCCCTCTGGAGCGGGGTGCTCGCAGCCCTTTTTCACCCCCCCCCCCCCGTAGTTTTCTCCAATCCGACCCTCTGTTATGGAGTCTGTGGATCCGTATGTTCTCTGGGTTGGAGGTTGGTGCCAACGGTACCTTGTACTTCGGCCATTGCGTTGAGCTTGTCAGATCTGACTGGGTCAGATCTGAGCTCTCTGAGCTGTAGCCTTGGCGTTGGATCAGAGGGGGTGCTGTCGGCTCAGAGTTTGTCAGAGCGTAGTCTCTCCCTAGCTATCTCTGCTCTGGCTCCCCATCTGATCCAAGGGGAGCGGCTCCATTACTTCCCCATGATGTCCGCTCTCCTTCAGCATTTGATGTGATGGAGCGGATCTTTTCGAGTGGGCCAAGACCCCTGACCATCTCCTCTTCGGAATCCACCCGACTCCCTTGGTTCTGAGTATGGCACAGACCTTCCTGTCATCTCAGGGACAGCCCATGCTTGCTTTGCCTCTGGGAGCAACCACTAGGGAGCAGCAAGAAGTTTGCAAGTCCCTCCCTAGAGTTCCACTGAGGCGGTTCCTTGTAAATGAACATGTAAAAGGAAACACTTGGAGTCCTCTCCAGAGTCCTTCACTGACTACACCGACTTGGAGGAAGGGGAAGGTCACTCCCCCAAGGATGTCTCCTTTGGAGACATCATGGAACTCTTGCGTTAAAGAGGAGGATGATCCACCCAAAAACTAACCCAGGACGAGTCAGTGTTCCTGGAGGCATTCTGCATGGGCCCATCTACTTCCTGGGTGTCCCCCCTGCAGATCCACTGGTGGACCTTATCACCTCTAGAGCATGGAGGGAGCCGGACACCATGGAGCCATTCCTGAAAAGGCCAGACAAAATTCTTAACCCCCCACATGGGACAGAACCA
Source organism: Protopterus annectens (assembly GCF_019279795.1). Classification (NCBI taxonomy): domain Eukaryota; kingdom Metazoa; phylum Chordata; order Ceratodontiformes; family Protopteridae; genus Protopterus; species Protopterus annectens. The sequence goes on along the minus strand of NC_056729.1, from coordinate 1,878,413,456 downwards.
TCTGGAGTAAAGGGTCCCCCGTAGACGGTATGGTGGTGGCAGCTGCCACCAAGAAAGAGCTCGTCCAGGAGAGCTCTACGGTCCATCCTCCTGACAGTGAGTCACGGATGATGGGTCATCAGGGGAAGCGAGTCTATGCTTCAGCAGTCTTTACTATAAGGGCGCTGAACTACATGACGCATGTCATTCGACTACAACGGGACTTAGTCAAGGATGTCAGTCGACCCCCAGAGCTCACGTCGGCAGAGGGAAAGAAAATGTTCTCTGCATGCATGGGCTCTTTTAAAGCAGTTGCAAATATTTCCATGTATCTCCTTTCCCATGCCATGGAAGGAGCCACCAGGACAGCCGGGTCTGGCATTGCCATGAGGCGCCGCAGCTGGCTCCGGCTATGTCAGTTTTCAGAACCCTTCAAGGTGCTCTTTACCAATGCCCCCTGTGATGTCTCTTTCCTGTTTAGAAAGTCTATACTTGAGACTGTAGTCCAGAGTGAGGAGGACAGGAGGACGCTGTCTGTTGTCAGGATCTGCTTTTCTGACCCCCCCCCCGGAGATCCTTCTCAAGGAATCAATGAGGTGCAAAGATGATGTGGTTCCGAAAATCTCAGTTCTCCCGGGACACTGAGGACTCCTCTTCCCACGGAGGCAGAGGGAGTTACGACAGAAGTCAGTCCAGAGGCAGAGGTTGTCCAAAGAACTTCAGGTCTCGAGAACCATTCTTGGACAGGCACACACAACAACCCTGAGGGGTTTCCGACTGCTCATCTCTGGAGGCAGTTGGGGGCCGTCTTTCTTTTACACCCAGTGGAGTGGGAATAAGTTACATCAGACCATTGGGTGTTAAAAATCAAATCCAGAGGTTATTCCATCCCATTTGTGGCCCCATCTCCCCCAACCAAAATTCCTCCCAGATGTTCCACCTGCACAGAGAGAGGAAGCAGCACTGGAAAAAGAAAAGCTGCTAAGAAAATGAGACATCCAACCCGTCCCCCTAGACCAATTTGGATCGGGCATCTATTCCAGGTTCTTTTTAGTGACAAAGAAAACGGGGGAACCTAAGACCCATCCTGGATCTATCCGTTCTGAACCTGTCAGTAGCCAAGGAGAAATACTGGATGGTCACGCTTCAGTCCATTCTGCCCTACCTGCAGACAGAAGATTGAATATGCTCGATCGACGTTCATGACGCATAATATATCAAGATGAACAGGCGCTCCCGCAGGTTTCTTTGCTTCCGGCTGGGGGCCAATCATGAGTTCAGGGCTCTTCCCTTTGGTCTCACCACAGCCCCCAGGGTGTTAACCAAGTCATGGCGGTGGTAGCGGCCCACCTGAGGCTACAGGGAATCCAGGTCTACCTCTACCTGGATGATTGGCTGCATGCTGCCCCTACCAGGTGTCTACTATGTCATGCCAGGGATTACTTTATTCTTGCAGGCAGACTGGGTATCACAACCAACCTCAGCAAATCTTCACTGGTCCCAGTCCAGAGATTAGACTTCATTGGAGCTCGGCTAGACACTATACAAATGAGTCTCTCACCCCAGAGAGGGTAAACAGTCAGAAACTTCACATCTCTTACGTTCTTCATTCCTCCACCCCTTTAGCAGCTACAGTTCTATGAGCTCTTGGTTCCATGGCAGGCACCATCAACCTTCTACCCTTCACCCATCTTCACATGAGAGTACTGCATTGGATGTTAGCGGTTCAGTGGTCCCTTCTGGTCTTACCTTTGTCTCATCTGATACGCATATCACAGGCTTGCAGAGTGTCACTCGTCTGGTGGATTCTCTCCTCGGATCTTGTCCAAGGACGTCCCTTTCTTCCATCGTTCCCCATAACCACAGTGACCACGGATGCCTCCCAGCTGGGGTGGGGGGGACATTGCTTGGAAGGCCAGTCCAAGGCACTTGGTCCTTGTCCAAGACCAATTTGCATATCAGTGTCCTGGAGATGAGGGCTGTTCTAGCGTTGCAGGCACTTCATGCCCATTTTCCGGGTTCCGGCGTGTAGATCGCGGGACGATTGCCCGCGAGCTACATCGCCGAAACAAACAGGCCGCGACACCGCCAGATCATAGAGCGGTGCGGCCGAAATACACACTGGCCGGAACCGACGGGCGAAGTAAAGCACACACATAGCGACGACTAAAGCAGCTACGCTGCAAACCAAATGCCAGAACCGTAACACACACAAACGGCAATGCAGTCACGAAACCTGAGCAAAGCAGCAGTGAAAACACACGCATACACACCACATATAAAAACATAAATAACCCACGATACACAAAACAAATGTAAACACAAGCACAAATACCCACACAGACACAACGCATAATAAACCACAAATACCCCACGCATACACATCACTAAAGTAAACACAAGCACAAATACTCCACACAGACACGGTGCACAATAAATCAGTAATACCCCACGCATAGCAAATACACATGTACATACACAAAACTATCCACGGCAACAACAACTTACCTGTAGATCAGCTACAATCCAGGGAAACCCGAACAGTAAACAGGCACAGTAGAGTAGAGTTAGACTCCAGAGTGGAAGCAGCTGCAGCATTTCCCCTGTCCATGCTATGTCCCTGCATATAAAAAGCACGTGACAGCCCAGAACAAGTACAATACCCGTCATAGCAATAATACTCCCAGTAGTGGAAGCCATGGAGATGTGTGAGACTGTAAAGCCCCTAAGAGGCACGTGCAGCTAACAGTGTACAGAGTTCCAACTACAAAAGTATGCACAGCACATTACACAGACCCTGTTAGGAGTTAATAGTATACATATACCTGGACAGCCTTACGTGCAACACACAGCATCTGTCCAGCTATGGCCCCCCCCTAGTACAGAGGCAGGTGTGGACTGTGGACCAGGGAAGACGTCCAGACAGCGGTGTCAGCCCCCACACCCAGTGTAAAGCAGCATGTCTGCATGGTAGGTTCTGTAAACCGATCCAGTGTCCCCTGTGGCGGTGTACAAAGGTATGTAGGCCCAATAGGTAGAGGAGGGTGCAACACTGGGTTACTCCTATGTAACCTCTGCCACTGAAACCGAGGCAGGGCCCCACACCATGATTGGGTAACAGGTACAACTGGGAGTTTAAAGGGACATGTACACCACATGTAGAAACTCTGTATGAAGCAGGAGATGGTTGAGCCCCATGGCTGTCTAAACTGCAGATAGTGCCTCCATAGCATAACAAGCAGGTAGATCGAACCTGTAGTATTGACATCTGCACAGTGCACCATCGCAGGCAGTGCGACAAGACAGGTTCCACCACAGGACAGCCAAGGAACTATTGGCACAACCTATCGGGAGTGTAGTAGCCGACCGTACATAGATCTACCAACTATACATGCTGTGATGGATGCCGAGAGGCCATCTGCAAGTGGTGTTACAATGCTGGAAGCTATGTACCGATATAGCCCTGGGCAGCTTGGCAACAAGTATAGCACAGTGCCCAGCCAACGGGGCAAACCGATGCTGGTAGTCGAGGGATACCTATACCATTTGGAGCGTGAACTGCCACCTAAACAGTACTGGGCATGTATTGAGCGGAGACTGCAGGCCTGTAGAGGTCGTGCCATCACTGTACGACAGGAAGGGGGCGAGGAACTGCTGAAATCACTGCCTCACCAGCATGGGCCGGATGCAACAATAGTCCAGGTCGCTACACTGCGTGCGGAACTGCGGCAGAGGGCGGTAACTGGAAATGAGTTGCCAAGTTTGGTGATGCAGAGTGTCCTAGGCACAGCAGATGAGAACGTACTGCAGGATATGCCTTGCCGTGCAACATTACGTCGTAGCATAACCAGGGTCTGTCAGAGCACGTGCAGCACTGAGCACGCCTCTAGTAACACTTGCGGATATTGATGTCAGCCACTGTCCACTCCGCAGTGGCACCTTTATGCTCCGTAGGAGATCTGATATGGATGGGACGGATTCCCTGGTTCTCCTCACAACAGCACAGAACCTAAGTGATCTGTGTAGAGCTGACATAATTCTTGCCGATGGCACCTTCCCTACCAGGGCCAATATATGTAGTCAGCTATATACACTACATGGCTGTATTGGGACCCACACCTCATCAAGGATTGTCCCCCTGGTGTACTGTCTCATGACTAGGAAGTCAGAGTCTGCGTACTACAGTATGTGGGAGTTACTGAAGAGTATGACTGCAGAACAGGACTGTACCCTGGCTCCACAGTATATGACTGATTTCGAGAAGGCAGCGATCCGTGCCAGCCGTAAGGCATTTCCAAAGGGTATTCTGAAAGGGTGCCTTTTCCACTTTGCACAGATCATTTGGCGCCAGATCCAGCATAACCACCTTGTAGCCCTGTATGGTACGGACGCCGCGTTTTCCATTGCCATACGCAAGCTAATCGCGTTGGCATTTCTACCGGTTGAGGATGTTATCCCTGCATTTGTAGACATTGTTGCTATGTTACCGGACTGTGCACGGCCTGTTGGCGTATTCCTGGACCATCATTATGTGCGAGGCCGACCACGCAAGTATGCATCCCGCTGCTCCTCACAGCAACGACTACCATCATCCTATCCTTTACGTTTCTGGAATGTTAGTGATGTGACCGGCATGGATTTCCCACGGACCAATAACCAGGTAGAGGCATGGCATCATCGGCTGAAAGTGTTACTGGGACGGCCTACAGTGCAGTTATCAGATCTTTTGACTGTCCTGCAACAGGAGCAGAACCTAACAGATACCAGTCGGGAATCTTTGTTGCGGGGGATGCCTGTTACACCACGAAGGAAGGCAATTGTTGTAAGGGAGCGTCATCTAAAACACATCCTGCAACATAAGTGTGACTATAATGATGTGCAGGATTTTCTCCGTGCTGTGGCACATTTCTATAAGTTATGATTATATCATGGTTTAGTATGCACCAAGCACTCCACACATTACTTTACATTGTGCATTAATAAAGGCCTTGCCTACAGCACACAGGTTTTAGTGTACCACTCTGGTGCCCACTTGGCATCCTAGTCTAGGTGCATGTTACACTGTTGGTTGCACATGGTGGTTTCTAGGGGGTGTGGTGTTTAGATCACATATGGGGTTTTTGTCTGACACCTGTGGTTAGGGTGCAGGGGGTTATTTTCTTTTCGCAGGGAATTGTCTGCAGGCATTTGTCACTACAGCTAAATATCCATACTGCCATCTGTCCACATCCAGTTGTCCCACAGTGGGTTGTCGCACCGCCTAGGTGCCTGAACCCCCATTTTCCTCTAGGGACTATTGCCATCCAGTCAGACAACATGTCAGTAGTCTGGTATATCAACAAGCAGGGTGGAACTAGATCTTGCCCTCTTTGTCGAGAAGCCATGAGAGTGTGGGAATGGGCGGTTTCCACCGGCCGCTTTCTGGTGGTAACGCACATTCCAGGATGGTCCAACAATTTAGTGGGCAGGCTCAACAGGACTATTCTGATGCCTTACGAGTGGTCTCTGAATCCTTCAGTAGCGGAGCAGATCTTCAAGTGGGGCTGGCCTTGCTGCAATCTCTTTGCATCTCCTTCCAACATGAAATGCAGCAAGGTCTTCACTCTGAACCCCCTCAGGGGAAAGTCTCCAGAGATGCACTGGTTCATGCTTGGTCTCCTTTATGCTTATCCTCAGTTACCTCTCATCCCGACATTTCTTCACAAAGCTTGCAGGCTAGGGAGCACAGTAATCCTCATTGCCCCATTCTGGCCTCTACAAGTCTGGTTCCCCTCGCTTTGGTCTCACCTAGTACTTCCACCATGGATCTTGGATTCGGTTCCAGATCTCATTTCTCACCCCTCGGGGAGTCTTCACCCAGACCTGGACGTTCTGAAACTTAGAGCTTGGCTGCTTTAGTTCCAGTAATAATTAGGACTCCCGGTTTATCCTCTCCAGTTAAAACCATTCTGGTGATAGCTCATAAGTCTTTTACCAGAAAGATATACCATAGCAAATGGAAACGCTTCTCTATTTGGGCCCCTCAACGGAACATGCATCCCTGTACAGCTTCAGTTGGCTATTCTGCATATTCTGTTTGGTATCTTGCAGCTAGGGGCTAGTTCTTCTACTATAAAGTTCAACTGGCTGCAATCTGTAACTTCCATGTGCGGGAAACCATGGCTTCCTTAGCTTCGTCTAGGCTTTGCAAGACTTTCCTCAAAGGAACTTTTATACTGCGACCTCTAGTGAAAGATCCAGTACCTCCTTGGGACCTTACCTTTGTCTTACAAGCTTTAGTTTCCCCTCCTTTTGAACCAGTGGCGACAGTAGATTGCAATTTCTTTCTTGGAAAACTACCTGTTTGGTGGCCATCACTTCAGCCAGGTGGGTATCGGAATGTCAAGCCTTGTCCATTAAAGTTCCATATATGTTTTTTCATAAGGACAGGGATTCCCTGCACACTAACCCTTCCTTTCTCCCAAAAGTGGCTTTCGAAAACAATATTAATCAAACTATCAATATTCTAGTTTTCTTCCCAAATTTCCAAAACAAGGGTAAATACAAGTTACATTTGTTGGAAGTTCATAGGCACCTGAGGTTTTATTTACAGAGAACAAAGTCTTTCCGTAAATCAGACCAACTGTGTCTTATTCCAAACCATTTTTAGGTAAACCGGTTTCCAAAGTCACCATTGCTAGATGGATTTCCCAATGTATCAGCCAGGTATATTCAGACAAAGGCATTTCCCCTCTGGGTATGATCAAAGCCCATTCCACTAGATCTATGGCAACTTCAGCAGCCTTCTAGCCTAATGTCCCTAGATGACATTTGTTCTGCAGCTACTTGGTCCTCATCTCATACCTTCATATCCCATTATAAATTAGACATTGTATCCAGGAGTAGGGCATCATTTGGCTCTGCGGAGCTCCAAAATGTCCTTCCATGAGGGCCCACCCAGATGTTGGTAGCTGGGGACTCTGTCCCAAAGGCTGAAGGTCAAATGAAGTACTTCAGATAAAGAAGTTATGTACTCACCATAACATTCCATCTGAGTAGTTGTACTTCATTTGTCTTCAACCATCCCTCCCACCTTCCCCCTGACCTTGTCACTATTGTTCTTTTTTGGCATTTGGTTTTTGGAGATGGAGGGGCATTGTGGTTTGGGGCAGATGCTGGTGGTGCGGCCGTCTCAGATCTAATCCAGATCGAATACCCAAAGGTTGAAGACAAATGAAGTGCAACTACTCAAATGGAACATTATTGTGAGTACGTAACTTCTTTTGTTTCTGTTGCCTGGGAGAGGAACATAATATGAAACACTGCAGTACGTATCAGAAGTTCAAGTCATTTAACTGCAGACATCTGTAATGAGAAACTGCTGTTGTAGGGGTCCCGTATGTAATTCCTGATGTTAAGTTGTCAATCTCGCCTTCATTCTTGCTGGATGGGTTCGGAGCCGATCCTCGGCTCCGACTCGGCACTTGCTTTAGCTCGAGAACTCCTTTTACCAGCTCGAGGCAACCCTATATCCCATGATGCAAGGCGGAACTACTTCAGATCTCGTTTGCCGCTTAGCGAAAGAGGTCTCCTTTGCCAGCTGAGGTAAGTTTTTTCTTGGTAAAATAAGAAAAAGTGTAGTTAGGGGTTTATTTTTTCCCTTTAGTGTTAGTTTAGTCTGTACTTAGTTACAGCCCACCCTATTCCCTTCCTTTTAAACTTTTTATAAAAAAATTTCAGTTTAAAGTTTTAGTCAGGCCTAGTTCCCCAAGTTATTCCCTTCCTGTGTGTCTGTGTAAGGGATTAATTGGTGTGTTTGTTGGGACTGTTTGTGTTTCTCCCTTCTAGGATGTCAAAAGAAGGCAAGGTCTCAGGCTTCAAGAAGTGTGACCAGTGCTGTCAGAAAATGTCTCTGACAGACGGTCACACTTCTTGTGTTTATTGCCTGGGGCCTTTGCACCTGCAGGACTCTTTGCGTTGTGTCATGCTTTTAGCCAGAGAGTCCTGCAGGAAAGGAGGAACAAATTAATCCTCCGAGGTTTACTTAAACCTGAAGGTTCTCCTCCTAAGTCAGGGTCAGGAAAACCTCTTAAGCCACCGAAGGTTCAGGCTACAGTGTCCAAGCCTCCTCCGGTGGCTCCGGCTCCGTCAGAGCCGATATCGGCTCCGGCTGGAGTCGATACTTCTTCTGTTCGAGTAGTGGGTTCGGTGCCGGCCGGCTTCGGTACCCTGACTACTGTGGCCTTGTCGGCTCCGGCTGGAGCCGACACTGTATCCAGCATCGGGGCCGAGGAATCCTCGGCTCCATCTGGAGTTCTAGGGACTTCGGCTCCGATGGCTTCGACCTGTAAGAGATCTCGGTCCCCCTCTATTATGAATATCCATTCGGCTCCGGGATCTCCTCTTTTGTCGGAGCGGAGCCATCGGAGCCGATCTTCGAGATCTTCCAGGCTGTCTGACCGCGATTTGGAGAGGGTGGTAAGCAGGCTGTTGAAGTCTCAGGCACTGGCCCAAATGCTCCATAGCCCGTCTCAGCAGACTTCGCTATAGCCCGATTCTTGAGATTCCTCCTCCGACTCCACACCAGAGTTCGGGCCGGAGCTTCTTGGGACAGCGACTGTTTCGATGCCGAGCCGATACATCCTTCGGCTCCGTGCCTCGGCTCCAATCTCCTCCTTGAGACCTTCCTTGGAGGGATCCGGTCGTCGGGTTTCCACTGTCGGCTCCGAGGGGGCTAGTGGCATCGGACCCTTGTACGACCCGCTCTCCCTCTCGGGCTTCGGCTTTGGTAAGCTCGGCGCCGACATCGCCTCGAGCCTTCTCTCCTTGGAGCCGTCCATTCCTGTTTCTTGGCGGGTGTGTTCCGGTCTCCCGGGGAGAGGAGCCTTTGAGGTGATGAGGAGTGTCCTGGCCTCTGAGCCTGGTCAACGGTCTATCCCTCTAGCTCCTCCCTCATCAGTGCCTGCAGATGCCTCTTGCCAGCCTCTTGCTCTCAGGCCCAGGGATCCATCGCCCCAGGTTTCCCCACTGGGAATTTCCTCCTCTTCCGAGGTTTCCCCTGACCCTGCAGGGGAACCCCCTCTGAAGAGGACGTGTAAGAGGAAACACACAGACTCCCCTGAGTCTACTACATCTGATGCCGACTTAGATGAGTCGGAGGGTTCCCCACGGTCCCCCTCTGAGGATGTCTCCTTTTCAGACATCCTTGAGCTCCTCAAACAGAGGGGGAATTGGCCCTCCATTGACCCCTCCGAGGATGAGTCGGTATACCTGGAGGCTTTTGGATCCCGACCCTCCACCTCCTGGGTGTCTCCGCCTTTCGACCCACTCATGCAGGTAGTGGCTCTGAAGGCGTGGGCGGTTCCAGATTCTGTGGAACCTGTCCCCAGGAGACCATCCAAGTTCATTACGGCCCCTTCGGATAAACAGTTCCTGTCCAAAGGTGTCTCTGTGGATGCTATGGTGGTGGCGGCGGCCACTAAGAAGGAACTGGCGGATCCTTCAGTGCCTGTCCATCCTCCTAATAAGGATTCTAGGACCATGGACAGGTATGGAAAGCGGATGTTTTCTTCAGCAACCTTTGCTATGCGTTCGCTGAATTACCTTTGTCACTTCACCAGGCTTCAACGAGATATTCTCAAGGAACTGGGAGAAGTAGTTCAGGATCCTTCTGCTGCTGGGGCTCAGGAAAAGATTGCCTCACAGCTTGCTATCCTGAATTCCATATCTAACTCCTCCATGCGGCTCATATCTTATGCGGCCGATGGAGCGAGCAGGGCCGCAGGCACAGGTGTTGCTCTTAGACGCCAAGCCTGGATGCGGCTGTGTAATTTTGCGGACCCCTTTAAGGCGTCCTTCACCAACACCCCCTTTGACGGTTCGGCTTTGTTCGGACCTCAGGTGAAGGATACTTTGACCAGATGTGAGCAGGTAAAACCAGTTTTCTACTCCTTCTAGACCTTATCCCAAGGGTCAGAAGGGGGGGAAGATGTGGTTCCGAAAAGCCCAAGGAGCTACACCGGACACACGTGGTCAGTTTACCCCCAGAGGCAGAGGGGGTAACAATAATAGACGTCGCCCTAGAGGCAGGGAGGGTCCTCAGAACCAGGGCAACAGGGAGTCTCTTCCTGAGAAGCCCTTTCAGCATCCCTGAGGTGTTGCCCGACTGTCCACCCTTGGAGGCAGTCGGGGGAAGAATTTCACTGTACCCAGTAGCCTGGCAATCCTTATCCCAAGAGAAGTGGGTACAGTCGATCATATCCGAGTGTTACAAAATCCCCTTCGAAAGGTTTCCCGTACCTCTACAATCCCTTCCAGACATCTCACCCGGTCAAAGGGATTTGGCAAGACAGGAAGTTTCAAAACTCCTGGAAAAAAGAGCCATCCAGACAGTGCCGGCAGACCAAGTAGGATCCGGCTTCTACTCAAGATTCTTTTTGGTCCCCAAAAGGATGGGAGATTGGAGACCGATACTAGACCTAAGCAGACTAAACAAGTCTGTCACGAAGGCAAGATTCCGGATGGTCACGCTGCAATCCATTCTGCCCTTTCTGGGCAAGGACAACTGGATGTGCTCTATAGACCTTCAGGATGCGTACTATCACATAAAGATTCACAGACGCTCCAGAAGGTTTCTCCGCTTTCGGCTGGGAGCCAGTCATTACCAATTCAGAGCACTGCCCTTTGGCCTCACTTCAGCCCCCAGAGTGTTCACCAAATGCATGGCAGTGGTCACAGCTCACCTGAGACGTCGAGGATTCCAGGTGTTTCCTTATTTGGACGACTGGCTCCTCTCCGCCACCACCAAGCATCAGCTTCTTCGGTCCAGAGACTACACCCTACAGCTTTGCAAGAAACTGGGAATTTCGGTAAATTTCGAAAAATCCTCTCTGCTGCCTTGCCAATCTATCACTTTTATAGGCGCAGAGTTAAATACCGTCAAAATGTTAGCCAGGCTAACAGATCAAAAGATTCTGGACATCCAGAAATTTGTTCAGCTTCTGTTACTAAGCAACAAGATCAAAGCCAGGTTTGTCTTGAAAGTTCTAGGCCTAATGGCTGCGGCCATTGTTCTTCCACTGGCTCGCTTCCACATGCGTCTCCTGCAGTGGATGTTATTCACGCAGTGGTCGTACCACAATCTGCCTGAGACACGAAATCTTGGTAACACAGTCGTGCAGGGCTCATCTACGATGGTGGATATCTTCCCCTCTTCTTCATCAGGGCCGACCCTTTGTTCCCCCTCCTCCAGTTGCCACAGTCACCACGGATGCCTCCCTGATCGGGTGGGGGGGGGGCATTATCAGGGCAGGATGGTCCACGGGACGTGGCAACCCATAGAATACCATCTGCACATAAATGTCCTGGAGATGAGAGCAGTGCTTTTAACGTTGCAATCCCTCGACGACTTTCTTCCCACGGGGACTATTGCAGTACAGATGGACAAGATGTCCGTGGTCTGGTACATCAACAAACAGGGCGGAACCAGGTCCTATCCCTTATGTCGAGAAGCTCTCAGACTTTGGCAATGGGCGATCTCTTCTCAGCGGTTTCTGATAGCAACGCACATCCCCGGCAGGTCCAACCTATTGGCGGACAGGCTAAGCAGATCTATTCTGATGCCTCACGAGTGGTCTCTCAGTCAATCTGTAGTAGATCAGATTTTTCTGAAGTGGGGCACTCCTTGTTGCGATCTTTTCGCTACCCCTCAAAACAGCAAGTGCCCAGATTACTTCACACTTTTTCCCCTTCCAGGCCAACCCTTGAGAGACTCTCTAACCCAGGATTGGCCTCTGGGACTTCTTTATGCTTTTCCTCCCTTTCCATTGATTCCACAAGTCATTCAGAAAGCCACCGTTTTGAGAGCCAAATTGATCCTCATTGCTCCATATTGGCCTCGACAAATTTGGTTTCCGTCTCTACATCGTCATCTTCTGGTGCAGCCCTGGCATCTGGACCCAGTTCGGATCTTTTGATCCACCAGTCGGGTCAGCAGCACCGGGCCATTCATTCTCTCAACCTCACTGCTTGGTTGCTCCACTTCCTTCCCTAGCCAGGCTACCAATGATTTCTGACTCAGTCAGAGACATTTTAGTGTCTTCTTTAAAGTCGTCCACTAGAACTATTTATGCTAGCAAGTGGCGACGTTTTTCAATTTGGGCAAACGCCAGAAATATTGATCCTTTTACCGCTCCTGTACATTCTGTTTTGGATTTCCTGGCGGAGGTTTTTCATTCAGGATCCTCTTCATCTACAGTCAAAGTACAACTGGCTGCTATTTCCAAGTATCATGTTGGCTTGCATGACAATAACATCATGTCTCATAGGTTATGCAAGGCCTTTTTAAGAGGAGTTTTCTCCTAAAACCGCCTGTGAAACATCCTCCTCCGCAATGGGATCTAAACTTAATGTTGGCATACCTAATTCTACCTCCTTTCGAACCGTCTGCTACGTGTTCTTTAAAGTTATTGACGTGGAAAACTATATTTTTACTGGCTGTTACTTCTGCATGAAGAGTTTCTGAGATTCAGGCCCTCTGTATTCGTTCACCTTATCTGGTTTTTCATAAGGATAGGGTTTCGCTAAGAACTAACCCTTCCTTTCTTCCCAAGGTTGTATCTCAAACCAATATTAACCAATCTATTGATCTACCAGTTTTCTTTCCTAACTATTCTGACAGAGCTGAACAGAAGCTGCACTTTTTGGATGTTCATAGTCAGCTCAGGTACTACTTGCATAGGACTAAACAAATTAGAAAATCAGACCAATTGTTTGTCTCCTATGCAGAAAACAGGTTAGGTCTTCCAGTTTCTAAAGTGACCTTATCTAGATGGTTGACTTCCACCATTTCCTATGTGTACTCTCTAAGGGGCAAACAACTATCTTCTAAGCCAAAAGCACATTCGACCAGGAGTCTATCCACTTCTGTAGCCTTTCAGGATAGACTTCCCATTGACACTATTTGTGCAGCAGCTACTTGGGCCACGCCTCATACCTTTGTGTCTCATTACAAGTTGGATTTGGCCTCCAGAGATAGGGCCAGTTTTGGTTCCACAGTTCTCAAGAGTCTGTTCCATTGAGCCACCTGGGATACAGGTGCTAGGGACGACCCCATCCAGCAAGAATGAAGGCGAGATTGACAACTTAACATTTAGAAGTTATGTACCTACCATAACGCGTTCCATGTTAGTTGTCTTCTCTCGCCTTCTTTCTTGGCCCCTCCCTCCTTCCCCTGGCCTGGACAGATCTTGGAGAGTTCCTATTAGATTGCTTCCTCTGGAGCATTGTTATGAGGACTTCTTTTAGGAACCATGGTTCCTAATTATGTTAGGATAGTCTTTAGCAGGGTCAGTTAGCTGCCAAACGAGATCTGAGGTAGTTCCGCCTTGCATCATGGGATATAGGGTTGCCTCGAGCTGGTAAAAGGAGTTCTCGAGCTAAAGCAAGTGCCGAGTCGGAGCCGAGGATCGGCTCCGAACCCATCCAGCAAGAAAGAAGGCGAGAGAAGACAACTAACATGGAACGTTATGGTAGGTACATAACTTCTAATTTTTTGCCGTAGCACTACTTTCATGGGAATTGAGAATTGCAAGGTAGATTGCACAATTAGCCCTAGAGCCATATCTACTTTAAAAATGGCCTTCCAATCCCCAGAAGTGTTTATCCATGGCTGGCAGTATCTCCCCAATAAGAAGCACACCCTCAGCTTCTGCCCACAGTGTGTGTGGGGGGGTGGTATTCCATTGTGCAGGAGTAGCCCATCCTCTTTGTCGATCAGCTGGCGATCACTACTTACCAGTCTTAAGATGCCACCCAGTTGAAGGTCAGAAGTACTCAGGACTGAAGAGACTCCTCCTAAGGTCTTTCCCTGAAATCTGGGTCCATTTGGCAGAGATTTAGGGATCCATCCGGTCTTTCCACACCCGTGTCTTTGATTTTGGTCTTGGATGCCAAATGTAGGTGTGAAGGTAAATATCATAATGAATATGAGAACATGCTTGTAGGAAATGCGGATAGATGGCCATGTGGGGCCTGATGCACAATTTATGCACCCAGCACCCCCCCCCCCCATACACACACATTCAAAGGATGACTAGAAGTAGATGATCGGTGCATGTTCTTTATATATTTGTTCATCTACAAGACCTTGCAAGGATTTGTCTGTGTTGGTAATGGGGCTAGTAACTGATTGACAGTGGTGGTCTTGGGAGGAATCTTGAGAATCCATGTGTCATTGTCTTCAAGTCAGACAAGGATAATACTTCCTCCTTATTTACAGCCCGGCAGGTAGATGACCTAGCCTTCAAAGAATCCTCAAGTCTGATAAGGTTTTTTATGAACTGGCCTTTGTCCTGCACCTTCCCATCCAAAAAAAGTCATGATGTTTATCTGGAGAAGAAAGGAGGATTCCATGGTCATTCCTTTTTATGGAATTGGACATAGAGGATGTCATATTTGTAGCATCCAGACTCTGCTGCTGAGTCCTCAAGAAAGCAGACACTTTACAAGTCCCTAAACATGTATTCTCAATTTGATGTCTTTGTGATCTTTCTAGGCCAGCATAGGACCAAGAAACTACAGCATTTTTGCCACCTTGCTTCCAGGTAAGAGTCTGACGCTCTGGAAGAGTGTGGCAAATGAGTATATTTTGTGTATAGTACACAGGCCTGGAATCTTCAGCTGCTCATCTCATCTGTCCAAATTCCTTTTTTCTTTGGTAGAGCTGATGCTAGAAAAATCCTCTTCCCTGTGTCTGGGCTTATGGAGGAATCAGTCAACATTTTCTTGCTCCAGGAGTGGCCTTCCTTATAACCCACCACAGTTTCAGCAGTGCTGATGCTATAGATAGGTTTGCAGCATGGGAATGTGCTGTGCTGTGCTGGTTTGCTGAATCGGTCCTCTTTCCACTTGGTACTTGGCTGAAGAGAAAACAGGTCCTCACTGCTCTGGAGAGCATTTTTGATCCCCCTGCAGCCTACTCATCCTCCTGTCTTGCATCTAGATGAATGTGATAGAAGATGTCTTGTTAGACTGAAGGCTTTGAAGCATCACATGGGCTCACCTTCTAATTTAGCCAGGTCACCAAAAGGGATAACTCTAACTGGTTGAAAAGCAGCAACAGTGGCTGTTTGAGCTACAGTCTGGGGATGTCTTTTCATGAAGAAGTTCAAGTTTGCTGTGGTTCAAAGAACACCATTAAGGAATAGAATGTTTTTTTTTTTATCTGTTCATGGTTCATACGTGTTTACTAGGCTAATTAACACAGGGGCCCTTTTAAGCCTAGCTATGCATCCAGAATCTCTGACAAGCTGTGGTACCCTTGATAAGTGTAAGTAGGGGCTTGGGAAATTAAACATTTACAAGCAGGGGCCAGGGAGATAAAAAATGTACAAGGCTGCCTGTGTCTACTAGAGACCTAGATCCCAAACCAGGGATGAAGTTTCCTGTTCTCCATCCACTTGAATTGGGTTAGGGAGGAACTATGCTTCACATGGATGGGGGAGTCTGTTCTAGAGAAGGGGTAGTCTCTGGGATACATACTTGTCTGTCCAGCTGGTCCTGTTTGTATCACAGGCAAGGCTTTAAGTTGTTAAAACAGGTAATTCTGATTCTGTTTATTTTGAGTACATGCCGGAGGTCCATCCGAGTGGGGTCTGACAATGCCAGGCATAGATCTCCCTTCAACGTCATGTAGGAGACAGACTACAAGGATGGGGCCTTGAGGCGGTCTCCATAGTCATTTTATTTATGCCATGTATTCTTTGAGGAACCTCTGTGGACGTTCCAGATGCTGGATGTGCCTGGTTAGGTACATACCAAAGGGGGCATTGTACTCAATAGGTCTGATAAATGCAGAATACAGTGGAACAATGACTTTTCTTGGACCTAGATTTCATGCCTTGTTTACAAGTTGCATAAAATGGAATGATTTCCTCATTTCTGTAGATGTGATGGTCAAAGGCTAGATTACTGTCAGTGACCCCCAAATATCTGGCTACTGGGTCAACTCTTGGGGGGGTGGGTTGTCAATATGATAGTTACCAGAGGTGAATGACTTCCCAAAAGGATACTGTTGTACATTCTTGGCATTTAGTTTTAGTCCATGGCTCTGGCATCAGTTTGTCCATGTCAGCCCTTCCTGGAGAACATTTGTGTCTGTGGAGGATTCAGTGACTTCTAATTTGGAAGCATCTGCAAATTTAGTCAGCCTCAGGACATTGATGTTGGCTTTGACTTCAGAGAAGTAAATGCTAAAAATTAGCAGTTTTAGGACCAGTCCCTGAGGGATTCTGCTTGTGACTGTCCTCTTTGCAGAGGTGGACTGCCAGTTTTAATTTCCTTAGTCCAGTCTGTGAACCAGTTGGCTATCCACAGGGTTACATAAGAGTTTGTCCCTAACCTCTCAAGTTTAATGTCAGAGTGGGGGGATTGTGTCAAGTACCTTGACCAGGTCAAGGTAGGCAGTATGAACTATTTTGCCCTCATCCATTGCTTTGGTGACCTCGAAGTCTACCAAATTGAGTAGGTGTGACCTGCCCTTGATGAAACCAAATTGAGTTATGTCCAGTGTCTGGAGGTTTCCTGTGTCATTATTCATTTCTGTGGTAATTCTTTCCATGGCTTTGCATACGAGACCAGTGAGCCGTATCGCTCTGTATATGGCCCACCTTTGTGCAGAAGGATGACAGTTGCTGTTTTCCATTCATGAGGCATGAAGCCTGTTTGGTGGCTACAGTTAAATAGCAATTCCAGAGGCCCTGATAGGTCATGTCTCATGCTGTTTAGAAGGTATTCTGGGATATTGTCTGGGCTCATTGATGCAGTGTTCCGGGCCTTAGAGAGAGCATTAGTCCCAGTGATGGCAGGGGAGTTGTATTTGATATTTCCTGAGGGGAAGGTTGGTGAGGAGAGAGGGGTAAAGTTGGATTTGAATTTCAAATACTCTCCATCAATAGATCCTTTCAAGGACAAGACCACCAAGTCCCTTTCCCTATGTGTGACCACCTAGGTCTCATTCAACTGCCTCAGTTTGCTGCACTAAAAGTCTCTCCAGAGCTGACATCAGATTGGTGGATCAGCTCCTGATGGCAAGAGGATTCTTTGGTTCCTAGCCAAGTTGGCATCTGAACCAGTCCAACTATGACACCATCCATTCCTCCTGCAACTCCTTTTGAGACATTGGAGCCCTCAATTCCGACATTCCCGGCATCGACTGTCTGTTCCGGTAGCAACTTCATCTCTAGTGCCAGGAGCTGCCTTGAGCTCCTCCTGGGGTTGAGACTCCCTGGTTGGCTCTGAGGTCCATGGATCGGCTTTAACTTCAGAGTCATCCATGACCCATGGTGCTTCAGCCTTTGTGGGATTGACCCAGGCTTCTGTTTCGGGGGTTGCCGCCTCGGTGCTGGGTGGGACTTCGGTTCCGAAGGAGTCTATTTCGTTTCTAGAATTCCATCCCTGTAAGGGGAGGCCAGCCTTCCGAATCATGAAGGCATTGTCCATTGGGAACTCAGTATTTGCCATCCATGTTGGAGCAAATTTCAACATCTCCTCATCCTGAGCTTCCATCAGTTTCATCCCCTGGACAGAGGGCAGAAAAGCCCCAGGAAAGGCCCACCTTGGTGGGTTTCGTCTTTGAAGACTTCCCCAGAACATCCCCCTGAGGAACTACCTGCGAAGAAAAAGTGCAAGTGGAAGCACTTGGACTCTCCGGAGGAGTTTTTCACTGAAGAATGCTGACTTTGATGAAGGGGAAGGTTCCTTCAGGTCACTACCAATGTTCCCTTTGGGGACATCCTGGAAATCCTAAAACAGAGGGGTGGCTGGTCTTAGCTCCAACCTTCTTTGGAGGAGTTGGTATACCTGGAGGCTTTTCATGCCCAACCCTCTACTTCTTGGATCTCTCTCTCCCAACTGATGATCTCATTAAAGTGATCGCTCAGCAGGTGTGGAAGATGCCCGACTCCATCAAACCAATCCCCAAGAAACCTTATCAGATTCTTTCAACCCCTGAGGAAGAGCAACACTGGTCAAAAGGCATATCCGTTGACGCCATGGTGATGGCAGCCACAAAGAAGGAACTTGCTGAGGAAAGTCCGACTACCCATCCTCCTAACAAGGAGTGTAGGACTTTGGATAGGTTTGGGAAGCGTGTTTACGCTTCAGCTGCTCTCGGGTCCCTGAATTACGTGGCACATTTCACAAGGTTGCAGAGGGATCTGATCAAAAAGCACTATGATACTGTCTCAGGAGTGGTAGGTGAAGAGGTATGGAACACTTATCTGTCAGTTTCCAACCCTTGATTCTGTTTCTAACTCACCCATGAGGCTGATTGTCCACACAGCTGAAAGGACAAGAGCAGCAGGTTCAGGTATAGCCATTAGAAGGCATTCCTGGATGTTCTGGTGTGATTTTTGCGGAGCCATTTAAAGCTTAATTCGTCAACACTCCATTTGATGGATCATAGCTTTTTGGCCCCAAAGTTAAGCACACTCGCCAGATGTGAAAAAGATGGGAAGACTGACTCTGCCATAGGCGTACATTGCTCCACTCCTCAGCGGTCTTACTCTAGGAACCATAGAAGTGGGAGACTATGGTTTAAAAAATCCCAAGGGCCTTTCCAGGATTCAGATGGCAAAAACTTCCTCCGGGGCAGAGGAGGAAGTAATGGAAGACACTTTCCCAGAGGCAGAATTGGCCTGCAGAACCAGGGGTCCGGAGATTCTTTCTCTGGTACTTCCTGTCAGCACCCCCTGAAGGGAGGCCTGTTGCCCTTCTCTGGAGGCAGTTTGGAGACTATCCCTGCACCAGCCTGCCTAACAACTGATAAATTCAGACAAATGGGTGCAGAGAATAATATCCAGAGGTTACAAAATCCCTCTGTCTATACATCCAAAACTCCAAAAAAGACTTCTGGATGTTCCATCCAGTCACAGGGGAACAGTCGTAGAAATTCAAAAATCGCTTGACGAGTCATCCAAAAAGTCCCACCAGACCAAACAGGATCTGAGTTTTACTTGAAGTTCTTTTTAGTGACCAAAAGAACGGGACTGGAGACTCTTATTGGACCTCAGCCAGTTCAAGGCAGTTTAGCAAACCAAATTCCAGATGGTGGTGATAAGTCAATACTTCCATTCTTGGAAAAAGACTATTGGATGTGCTCTGTAGACCTGCAGGATGCGTATTACCACATAAAAATGGACAAACGCTCGAGGCTGTTGCGCTTCCAGCGGGGAGACGGTTATTTCCAGTTCAGAGCACTGTCCTTTGGACTCACCTCAGCCCTAGGGTGTTCACCAAATGCATGGCAGTGGTTACATCTCATCTCAGACTGCAAGGATTTCAAGTTTTTCCATACCTCAATGACTGGCTCCTTACCGCTACCACCAGGAGTCAGAATGGGCAAGAGATTACACTCTCTCTAGTTACAAAAAGTCAAATTTACAGCCTTCTCAATAATTAGAATCCATCGGAGCCTGGTTGGACACTATTACCGGAATTGCTTCACTTCGACTAGAAAGACCACACAGGATCAAATCTCAGGTTGGCCAAATTATCCAAAGCAAAAGGATCCCAGCCAGATTAGTCTTACAAGCAGTAGGCTCGATGGCAGCATCAGTCACTCTTGTTTCCTTATCAAGATATCACATGCGAATCTTCATGGTTACTTGCCTCCCAGTGGTCTGTGATACATCAACCAATGTCTAACCTAATCATAATTGCCAGTTGCTGCATACTGGATCTTTCATGGTGGCTCCATTCCAACGAGATTCTCTTGGGATTACCATTCATTCTTCCGTGACCTCAAGCCATAGTGACCATGGATGCTTCCCAGATAGGGTGGGGAGGACATTTTCTGGGAAAGACTGTCCAAGGCACATGGTCCCATCTGGAGGCCAACTTGAAGACAGTCCAAGGCACATGGTCCCAACTGGAGGCCAACTTGCCTGTCAGTGGTCTAGAGATGAGGACAGTGCTATTAGCATTGCAAGCATTCCAGAATGCCCTTCCTCTGGGAACAGTAGAAATTAAAACAGACAACATGTTGGTAATTTGGTACATCAACAAGCAAGGGAGGAACCAAATCTTACCCACTGTGTCAAGAAGCCCTCAGAGTTTGGCAATGGGTGATTTCTTCCAACCAATTTCTCACAGCAGTGCACATTCTGGGGAGCTCCAACGTGATCGTGGGCAAGCTGAGCAGAACCATTCTCACTCCTCACGAGTGGTCTCTCAACCCTGTGGTGGCGAAACGGATATTTCATCACTGGGGCTAACCTCGCTGTGATCTTTTTGTGTGCCCCCCCCCCCTGAACAAGTGCAGCAGTTACTTTGCCCTAATTCCCCCTCTGTGAAAATCACCCAGAGATGCTGTTCTACACGATTGTCCCCCCTGGTCTCCTGTATGCCTTTCCCCCCAATTCCCTTGATGTCCCACTTCGTAAAGAAAGCCAGGAGGTCAGAGAACTCAATCCTCATTGCCCTCTTTTGGCCTCTACAAGTTTGGTTTCCCTTCCTTTGGCCTCATCTTCAGGAACCATGGATACTGGACCCAGTTGCAGATCTGCTGTCCCATCCAAAGGGCTTGGTTCATCCGAACCTTCATCTCAAGCTCACGGCGTGGCTTCTCCAATTCCCATGATTGCTAGGCAGCCTTCCCTTTCCTCTCCTGTCCCATCAGATCATTGTAATCAAATACCTACAAACCATTATAAACATTGCCTCTCACCTGCTATGCAGTGGCGATATAATCTCCACTCAGGTCCAATAACAAGTCCTACAAATTTCCAGAATCAGCCTAGAACCAATACTAGCCTACTTAAGAGAAAATCCGATATTCTAATAAATCCTAACATAAGAGGCATCCTTAGCAAACCACTGAGCTCCATGGAACCATAGCATTGTACTTAACCAACATCTGCCTGACAGAAACATGGTTTAAACCACACATTAAAAACAAAGTACTTCCCCTGGTTATAGCATACTACGAAAAGACCGTACAGCTAAAAGAGGAGGTGGACTTCCCTCTCCTATATCAGAACATCAATGTTGAACTATCTAACATAGAAATGCCTGCATTTAATATTGCAGAGATCCCACTTGCTAAGGTAAGACTAAATACCTTTGTATCATATATCTCTCCAGGTGATATCAAAACCCTAGAATGTCTTCTCCAATGGGTATCAGAAACCCTCCCCCATGAAACCATTATACTAGGCGACTTTAATATTGATTGGACCTCATTTAAATCACCCTACCCCTCAAATCATATTAACCTTTACGGATTCTCACAGCTTATACAAAACCCCTACTAGGGTAGACAAAATCTCAAAAAAAAATCGGTACTAGACTGGATTCTTACCAATTGCCCATCTTTCACTCATAATTTTGGTGCACTACCAGACACACTGTGACCATCTCCCAACCTTCTTCATCAGAGACCAAACTAAACTCACTAGAACTAGCTCTCTTAAACACATCAAATACAGTAAAAACTTCAGGGTTGACTACCTTAATACAACCCTTAAACACTCTAACTCAGTGGTGCACGATGTCTGGCCCCAGGGCCAGATTCAGCCCTCGACGCAACACCATCCGGCCCCCAGAGAGTAACTAAAGATTTTTAAAAAAGTGAAAAAATGCCATGCCTTACTCCAGTCTCTCTCACTTTCCAGCATGTGCTTACTTAACTAATTGACTGCATTTGCACACACCTCTAAATTTAGCTGCGGAAGCAACTATTCTTTGTTTATAACTTGTAGTTTGTAAACAGTAGTAACTTTCTGCAAGAGTTTGTAATAAGTCATGGCTCCAAGCCAGAATAAAGTTAAACGCAAAGTTGATGTAGAAAACAAGCAATTTTATGACTGCTGTCAAGTAAAAATGCCAGTCACCTATACCTATTGTTAACTCTTAACGACTTACTATGTTTTGAGGTGGTCCGCAGATGCATTAAGAATTCGTGTAGTGGCCCTCCCCACAAAAGTGTTGTGTACCACTGCTCTTACTGGTCCCTTCTTTTAACACTTCCTTCAGATGAAGCAGTTGAGTATTTCAACACCATCTTCTTAGGCCTTCTCAACCAACTTGCTCCACCAAGACATATCCACACTAAAGCCATCTATGCTCCATGGCTTGCAAAGAGCACTAAGCAACTTATGAAACAAAGGGGCAAAGCATATGGGACACCTTGTGCAAAAACAAAACTACTAATAGGCAAACATTCTTACAACTGAGAAACACTGTAAGTAAACAAATCAGACTAGACAGACAAATACTGTAGTGAAATTCAAACTAAGCACAATACCAACCCACAAAAGTTCTGGGCCAACAGTATAAACAGTAAAATAAACAGTATTCTCCAACCAGGAAAATCACCAACTCTTCATCCATAGACACCACCTCTATAAACACAGCCACTGAATTCAATGAGTTCTTTACCGACTCTATATTAAAGCGGTCAACAGACCCACACTCCTCAACGCCCACTATACTATATAACCCATCAAATAACGCTAACTCCTTCACCCTTCAACCTGTACCAACTTAAACCATCTATAGACACCTAACCAAGCTTAAACCCATCACTTTAGCAATAGACAAACTACCTGCCAAATTTCCTACAAATAGCCGCCAAAACCATTTCCTACCCAGTCTCTCTAATCATTAACAGATCAATCTCAGAACAAAAGGTGCCACTTCTCTGGAAAATCTACATTATACCAATCCACAGAGGGGGTAACTCCAATGACCTAACAAACTTACCGCCCTATAGCTATACTTTCTCCACTGGCTAAAATGCTGGAAAAATTTATCCACACCCAGGTCTTAACACATCTCCTCTCCAACATTCTTCTTGCCGAAACTCAACACGGATTCCCCCCCAACCATAGCACTACCACTGCATTCAATTTTAGTAACCTAGTAAATATGCAACGCAACAAAGGCCAACTAGTGTCTGCAGTTTTCCATTACTTATCAAAGGCATTTGATACAGTCTCCCATGCAAAACTAATAACATCACTCAGAATTAAAACTAACTTACCCCCACTCTTTTATAGTTTCAAGACTCTCTCCTCCAACGCCAAGAAACTGATTAGTGGAAAAACTCCCGTTCTCCCCTACGTCCTGTAAAACTAGGAGTACCCCAAGGATCAATTCTAGGACCCCCTTGGGCCCCTACTTTTCACTATATTTACAAATAATCTTCACAAAGCCGCCCCTTTAGCAAACATGGTTCAGTACGCTGATAAACTCCACCTTAATCTGCTCTGCCCCCCCCCCCCACACCTTCCAAAACTTCAAATCAAGACCCAAGAAGCCTTTACATCCATCAAAACCTTGACTTACAAACTCCCAGCTAATACTAAATTCTAAAAAGTCCCAACTTATGCTCTTTCATCCTTCCAAAACAGCAGCACCTACTCCCCCATTCTCTATTTGTGTATCAGATAATACCCCTATCTCCCCCGTCACACAAACCAAATTACTAGGGGTTATTATTTACAATAATATGAAATTTAGCAAATACATAGCTCACAATAACCAAAATCAACAAAACTAGATACTCTTTACAGATGTAAAAACTTCCTAACCAGTAACAGTAAAGTTACCCTAACTCGTACCCATATTCTTTCTACCTTACTGTATGCTTCTCCTGCCTAATTAATCTGAGTGATTTAAACAAGCTATCGGTATGCTACAACAAAATTCGCCACAAACTCCTCCTACCACACTCACCACTTTCAGGCCCTAAAAAAGCTTTCCTGGTTGGAACTCCCTAACACCTTAGTTCTAAACCAACTTCTAGCTTGTCAAATACTGTACCAACCTGACAAAACTCCAGCCTTATAAAACCTGATCACCCTCTACTCCAGTAACCATGAACTTAGATCCAAATGCACTAATCACAATCTCCAAAAGCCATTACAGCTCTTGTGACTACCTCTATTCCAACAACATTGCCAAGACCTGGAACTCCGTACCACAAAAAAATTCAGGTTACACCCTAAAAAAGCCATCTTCAAAAAACAGCTTATTTCCCACCTAAACAACTCCTGGACATGCAACTGCCTAGCACCTGGCTGACATATTCTAACTCCTTTCCCCTACCCACTATCCAGTAGGGTTACTACCTGTCTCACTTTACGAGGGATAGTCCCTCTTTCGGCATTTATGTCCTGCAAAAAAATTGTAAAAATGGCAAATGTCCTGAGATTTTAGAGCAAAATTATTTCCTATATTTTATGTAATAGTTGCATAAAAGTTATTTTTATCTGAAACACCTAAATGTTATAAGAAACAGAATAAGCAACTAAAATGCTACAAGAATAAGCTTTTATTTAGGCAAAAAAGTGAAGTTCTGTCCTTTGAGCTGGTCGTGGGTATGTTCTGGCCTGCAAAATCTGACATTTGTACCAAAAATGTCCCACTTTGGGCATGTGAAAAGGTGGCAACCCTACTATCCAACCTGTTTAAAACTCCCACAGATGCACTATATATTATCACACATTACTTGTAACTGCCTAGCACCTGGCTGACATATTCTAACTCCTTTCCCCTACTCACTATCCAACCTCCTCTTTAAAACTCCCACAGATGCACTATATATTACCGCACGTTACTTACAATTCACTGCTGCCTACTCCCCACCGTCCAATCTATACCCATTAACTAGTTGACAAGCTTTCCCTTAAAATGTCAGTGCACCTCATATGAACTTGTCTATATTCTCTTCTTTTTTTAGTTTTTCTTTCATGTCTTATCTTCAGTACATCTTCAAGATTATCTCTGCTTAAACGTACTGTATGTTACTACCTGCTATAGTTTTAATTGTATGTCTAAATCTCTATGCGTATGCAATCATATGTTATTGTCTGCTATATTTTGAGTGAATGTGTAAACCACAATGCTCATGTAAATGTCTTGTGTATAATATGTTAGCAATTGTTCTTGAGCTTTTCTTCCCAGGCCTCCGCTGAAAACAGCTCTGTCCAGTTGGACCTCCCCGGTAAACAGATGTAAAATAAATAAATAATTGTATCCCATCATAAACCTTCAACTAGGAAATAATCAAATCAGAAAAATGTGCAAATTGGGCCCTTATGAGCAAACATGATCCTTCTATAACCCCTGTCCATAAAGTGTTGGATTTTTTGGCTAACCTTTATCAGCCTAGTTCCTCTACCTCAACAATTAAAGTTCAGCTAACACCGATCTCTATCTCTAACTCCCACATTGGGGTTTGATGGGTTTTCCCTTATGTCACACAAACTTTTTAAAGCCTTTCTAAAGGGGAGCCCTAATGTTAAGACCTCCAATTAAAGAACCCATTCCTCCTTGGGATCGAACACTAGTCATTCCATCCCTTGCGTCCTTTTGAGCCATCAGCTACTTGTCACTTAAGGTTTTTGGCTTGGAAAACATTTTTAGTTGCTATTACATCGGCCAGAAGAGTATCTGAACTTTAGGCTTTGTCTTGCAAACCACCCTACATAATATTTCACAAAGACAGGGTTTCTCTTGGGACCAATCCATTCTTTCTACCAAAGGTAGTTTCTGAATCTAACATCAGTCAGACACTTCAGCTGTCTGTGTTTTCCCTAATTTTCCAATAAAGGGGAGTACTTCCTTCATTTAGTAGATGCCCACAGACTGCTACGTTTTTATCTTCATAGAACAAAAGATTCAGAAAATCTGACTAATTGTTGCATTTTCCTCTTTCTTGAGGTAATCCAGTTTCAAAGGTTACCTTGGTGAAATGGGTTACAGACGGTATTGCATTTATTTGTCAGTCGAAAGGGCTCCACCTTTCAAGCCCATTCAACTAGAGTGGTGGAAAACTCTGCAGTTTTTCATGCCAGAGCCTCTTTAGATGACATTTGTGCAGCAGCCACGTGGGCTTCTCCTCGTACCTTTATCACTCATTACAAACTGGATCAGGTCTCTAGGAGATGAGCATCATTTGTTTTGATGGTGCTCAGGAATATTCTTCCTTGAGACCTCCCAAGATTTAGGTAGCTCAGGACTCTGTCCCATAGTCAAGGATTACGTGAAGATTGACATCAGATAGGTTGTCTTACCATAAAGTTCCCTCTGTGGTGGTGTTCACTAATCCTTGACATTCCTTCCCTCCTTCCCCCAGCCTTAAGACTCTTAGTGGTACGAATTCTCCCAGGACTGGCTTCATATTAGGGGCACACATCAGGTCTTTTCTTTCTATTGCTATTTGTTTGCCAGTAATTTAGGCAAACTCTATCTTAAGTAATTTTGAGTGAAGCAGTATGGGTAAAAGCCTAGCTCAAGAGTTTGGAAGGCACGAGCTGAAATAAACAGCCAAGTCTGTTCCTAGGCTCAGAGCTGAGCCCACCACAGTCAAGGATTAGTGAAGATCGACAACACAGATGAAACGTTATGGTAAGACACAACTTTTTTTTTCTGGGAGCCAAACTTTAGCCATGACCTAATCTAAGTAGATAGCTTAATGGGTTAAGAGCAAGACAGAAGAGCAGTGGTGACAGTCACCCTGGAATTTATCCCCCTTTGAATTTTTATCCCTGGAATAGTAATTTGTCCTTTATCAGGGTTTAGCTGTAAAGTGGTTTGCTACTGTTTCATGGCTGCTGTAATGTAATCGATCAGTGTAGGGTGTATCTTAAACATTTTTGAGCACTCTTATTTTTTTATTCATGAATGTGGAATACTGTCGGATGCTTTTTTGTAGTTTCTCCATACCATACTTGGATTCTTCCCCATTTTACTATTCTCCATTATGTTTTTATTTAACAACAAATGATCCTTTGTTCCATATGGCTTTCTTTTGTTACCCTTTTGTTTTATTGCCATGATAGTTTTCTTCTAAATGACTATAAACTCTGTTGGTTTCAGTTCTAGTGTATGATTTATATGTTGTCAGAAAGCAAGTTATTGGTCTGTAGTACCTTGCAGGTTAACCAGGTTGGTGCATGTTTGAGGTGCACATATAAATGGTTTACTCATGGCTAAATCTTCAAGTTAATTTGTTAACACTTTTAGCTAGAAGTTTAGTACTGCATCTCGGCCTGGGGTTTTCCATTTAGAAGCTTTTCTTAACTTTTTCAATCTCATCTGGCCGTTAATTCATCTCATTTCATATCCTGTACATTTGAACTTCTCTTTTACTTCTGTCCATTCACCAAGTTTGTTTCACAGCATCTTCACAGATATTTTTCCATAATGTGTGCAAGGCAGTGTATGATTTGATGACAGCCCAAAGGTAAATTTGACCCGACACTGGCCAGGTGCATTTTCTTTGAATGTAAGTTTCAGTGCTTTTTCAATGAATGTGAGTATCAAGGACATAGAAGTTTTAATGCCAAGTCTGTCTTCAGTGTGCGACGCTACTGCTTTCTTTAAAAGATGTCTATCTGTATTTGTGCTAGAAATTCTAAAATAAGTTTTAAATGAAATCCAAATTATCAATGTAGAAGTAAAGCATAAATGAGTATGCACATTAGTGTTTCTGGGGAATGGGGAGAAATAGCCAAGTAGCAGGACACTCGATTGGCTGCAGGGGGGAAGCTGTGTATGGGGGGCCCCATTTGACCATGATTTTGTGGGGCGTGATGGCCGGGAAACTCCCAACAGCCACAGGTGGCACAAACTCTTGCTACACCGGGGGGGGGGGGGTGGCAATGCAAGCAAGGGGTGGGTGTGTTACTGGGTTACATTGGATGTTAAGAGTTTATACCAGTATTCATCATAACTGGGATGGAAGCCCTAATGTTATTCTTGAGGAGTCGTCCAGTAGTAGAATATGTAATGGAACTTGTATATTTTTGTTTAGCTAATAATTTTTTTGAATTTGGAATTTTATATTACCGAAAGCAAGGGGCAGCAGTGGGGGGCAGTGTTTGCCCCTATGTATGCAAAATTATGTATGGGTTTATTTGAGGTAGAATGTTTATATAAAATAATATTTTATAATAGGATCTTGAAAAAATTCCAGATTAATTGATGACGTGATCTTATGTTAAGGGGGTCAAGATTTGGTGGATGAATTTGTACTCAAGTTACAGCAGAATAGATTCATTTTGGAATTTGATGGGTTAAAAGTAGGTATAAAGGTTTCCTTTCTAGATGTGGTGGTGGATATTAGTAATGGGAGCAGTATTAGAACATCAGTACATAGGAAATTTGAAGAGGGCATTCAATATTGACAAGGACAGAGCTGTCATCCACCACGTACCCTTCAGGCTTTACCATATGGCGAGTTTTTAAGAATACGGAGACTCTGTAATAATGGCTTTGACTTTAGAATAGAGATTGAGAGAGGTATTAATGCATTGAAGTCTAGAGGTTATAATGGGGAAGTGCTAGATAAGTGTTGGGATAGGTTTCTGGGTGAATGTAGAAATGGGTATAAAGATGGAGAGGTGGAAGCATGATACTAAAATTACATACAATAAGGGAGATAAAACACTATGTAGTAACAAAATATATTTAGTTTTAAGTTAGTAGAGTTGGTAAAGTTTTATTGGGGTTATTTGACATCTCTGAGAGACTTCTCCAAATGGGTGAGTTAAATTCCTATGGTATCATAAAAGAAAGGAAGACTTAAGAATTTTGTAGTTCGTGGAAAGTTTATTACCCCTTTGGTCACTATTTCAGAGACCATGATATACAGTATTATAGAACTGTGCCCTGTGAGGAAATGTAAAGGTTGTAAATATGTAGTTAAGAGCTTTCCAAAAATTAATGGCCTTAGTTTTAGTGTGCAAGGTCAATATGGGTGTGATACAAAAGGTATGTATGCCCTGAAATGCCCCTGCAATAAATTTTTTGTGGGGGAAAGCAAGAGACCTTTTAATGTTAGATAGTTAGAACATGTAAGGGATATTATTGATAAAGAAGAAACCTCTATAGCTAACATTTTAATGTTTCATAGGGAGGAAGTTGTAGGCCTGCGGGGTACAATTTTACAAAAGGTGAATGTTGTCCAATGTTTGTATAAAGAAATTATTGTATAAGAAATGTGTATATATTTTAAAATGTAATACTTCAGACCCTAATGGGTTAAATGTGGAGTATAATTCTTTAATTATTTATTTTAATTTTGTGTGTGTATAAGGTAGGTGATTTTTTAACATTTTACTCCTTGAAGGCTGACAGATTTGGAGTGCTTTTGCAAGGAAGAGTGGGCAAATATTGCAGAAACGCTCCAAATCTGCAAGGAAGAGTTGGCAAATATTGCCAAGTCAACATGTGCCATGTTGATAAACTCCTACCAAAAAAGACTGAATGCTGTAAATCAAAAGGTGCTTCAACAAAGTATTAGTTTAAGGGTGTGCACATATGCAAACAGCTTGTTGTACGTTTTTTATATACGTTTCCCCTAACAGATTTGTTTTTCAATTGAATTGTACAGGTTATAGGTCACATTAAAGGTGGGAAAAGTTTTGAAATGATTTATTGTGGTCTCATTTTTTTGTATCCTTAAAAAAAACTGGCATTTTAACAGGAGTGTGTACACTTTTTAATTTCCACTGTGTGTGTTATATATATATATATATATATATATATATATATATATATATATATATATATATATACACACACACACACACACACACACACACAAATATATATATATATATATATATATATACACACACACACACACAAATATATATATGTGTGTATATATATATATATATATATATATATATATATATATATACACACACACACACACATATATATATATATATATATATATATATATATATATATATATATATATATATACACACACACATATATATATATATATATATATATATATACACACAAACACACACACACATATATATATATATATATATAAAATCTTTTTACCTCCCCTTTGATCTTCTTTTTTTTCTATGCCAGAATCCCAAGCCCTCTGGCTTGGAAGGTGTACGCACTATCTTTTCTTTGAAAGGGGATGTTTCACCACTTCCTTCCTGTTTCTTTAATTTCAAGGGTCCTGCTCAAGATCAAGCAGGACTCCCTTTTGGCCCAGACAACATTGGTTCCCCCTTCTTCACTTAGTCATGGACAATCACCACAAGTTACCTCACTGGGTGGGTCTTCTCACACAAGACAAGTGGTCTCTGATCCATCCTCACTTGTGCACTCTTCAGCTGACACTGTGGGTGATAGAGTTTTGTGCCCTTTTAAGCATCTCTTTCCTGAGGACATGCTTAGGGTTCTGCAGCAGGCCAGAAACCCACTGCCAGGAAGTCATTTGTCCAGTTGGAAGAAGTTTTCTGTCTGGTGCTTTTTTTAACCAGGATCCATTTTCAGTGGGGATCCCTCTGATTCTCTTATTTGTGTGACTTGCTTCATGCTGGGTTGGCATATTCAGTTAAAGCTCATCTTTCAATCTATTTTTGCTGGTCTGCCCATGATGACTCCTCTTGCCTGTAGATTTGAGTTGAAACAGTTTCTTAAAGGTGTCTGTCATGTCAGGCCTCCCAAGAAGCATATTCCATCTTCCTGGGACCTCAGTTTTATGCTTGAAAAATTGACCTGGACTCCTTTTGAGCCTGCAGCTTCTGCTTCCTTGCAACATTGTACATGAAAGACTGTTCTTCTTTTGGCTCTTACTTCAGCTTAGATGGTCTCTGAACTCTGGGCTTTTGTGGCTGTTCCTCCTTTTAGTTTTTCATAGGGACAGTCTCATCAGTTTAATTTACTCTTCTTTTTTCCTTCTCCCGCAGTCTGCTAGTGAGAAGGTCCTTCACACCTTGGATTTGCATAGGCAGCTCAGATATGATTTGGATAAGACAACTTTTGTTTCCTTTCATCCCAAGTCTTCGTTTGGCAGTTGTTAGACAAGCCATTTCTTCCTGGAACTCCTTATGGCTATTTCTTTTTGTTGCTCTCCATGGTAAATGTCTTTGCCTATGTAAAGGCTGATTCTACCAAAGCTGTTGCTCCCTCAGGTGCTTTTTTTCAAATGACTGAACACCAGTTCTGTTCTTGAGGCTGCTACTTGGACTTCTGTGCATACCTTCAATAAATATTGAAAGCTGGATGTTTCCGGAGCAAGCGCTGGCTTTGCCAGAGCCATCTTGCATGGGTTTCTAGACAGCTGTTCTGTGGCTTCCTCCTCCCAAGTTTCTTCTTGAGCTTTTGTACTTTCCCTTATTAAAGAATATTGCAGCAGTGATATGGAAGGACATAGGACAGTTGTGTACAATAATACCATAACAGTAGATGTCCTTCTGTTGTAAAGAGTATTGCAGCAGTGATATGGAAGGACATAGGACAGTTGTGTACAATAATACCATAACAGTAGATGTCCTTCTGTTGTAAAGAATATTGCAGCAGTGATATGGAAGGACATAGGACAGTTGTGTACAATAATACCATAACAGTAGATGTCCTTCTGTTGTAAAGAATATTGCAGCAGTGATATGGAAGGACATAGGACAGTTGTGTACAGTAATACCATAACAGTAGATGTCCTTCTGTTGTAAAGAATATTGCAGCAGTGATATGGAAGGACATAGGACAGTTGTGTACAGTAATACCATAACAGTAGATGTCCTTCTGTTGTAAAGAATATTGCAGCAGTGATATGGAAGGACATAGGACAGTTGTGTACAATAATACCATAACAGTAGATGTCCTTCTGTTGTAAAGAATATTGCAGCAGTGATATGGAAGGACATAGGACAGTTGTGTACAATAATACCATAACAGTAGATGTCCTTCTGTTGTAAAGAATATTGCAGCAGTGATATGGAAGGACATAGGACAGTTGTGTACAATAATACCATAACAGTAGATGTCCTTCTGTTGTAAAGAATATTGCAGCAGTGATATGGAAGGACATAGGACAGTTGTGTACAATAATACCATAACAGTAGATGTCCTTCTGTTGTAAAGAATATTGCAGCAGTGATATGGAAGGACATAGGACAGTTGTGTACAATAATACCATAACAGTAGATGTCCTTCTGTTGTAAAGAGTATTGCAGCAGTGATATGGAAGGACATAGGACAGTTGTGTACAATAATACCATAACAGTAGATGTCCTTCTGTTGTAAAGAGTATTGCAGCAGTGATATGGAAGGACATAGGACAGTTGTGTACAATAATACCATAACAGTAGATGTCCTTCTGTTGTAAAGAATATTGCAGCAGTGATATGGAAGGACATAGGACAGTTGTGTACAATAATACCATAACAGTAGATGTCCTTCTGTTGTAAAGAATATTGCAGCAGTGATATGGAAGGACATAGGACAGTTGTGTACAATAATACCATAACAGTAGATGTCCTTCTGTTGTAAAGAGTATTGCAGCAGTGATATGGAAGGACATAGGACAGTTGTGTACAATAATACCATAACAGTAGATGTCCTTCTGTTGTAAAGAGTATTGCAGCAGTGATATGGAAGGACATAGGACAGTTGTGTACAATAATACCATAACAGTAGATGTCCTTCTGTTGTAAAGAATATTGCAGCAGTGATATGGAAGGACATAGGACAGTTGTGTACAATAATACCATAACAGTAGATGTCCTTCTGTTGTAAAGAATATTGCAGCAGTGATATGGAAGGACATAAGACAGTTGTGTACAATAATACCATAACAGTAGATGTCCTTCTGTTGTAAAGAATATTGCAGCAGTGATATGCAAGGACATAGGACAGTTGTGTACAATAATACCATAACAGTAGATGTCCTTCTGTTGTAAAGAATATTGCAGCAGTGATATGGAAGGACATAGGACAGTTGTGTACAATAATACCATAACAGTAGATGTCCTTCTGTTGTAAAGAATATTGCAGCAGTGATATGGAAGGACATAGGACAGTTGTGTGCAATAATACCATAACAGTAGATGTCCTTCTGTTGTAAAGAATATTGCAGCAGTGATATGGAAGGACATAGGACAGTTGTGTACAATAATACCATAACAGTAGATGTCCTTCTGTTGTAAAGAATATTGCAGCAGTGATATGGAAGGACATAGGACAGTTGTGTACAATAATACCATAACAGTAGATGTCCTTCTGTTGTAAAGAATATTGCAGCAGTGATATGGAAGGACATAGGACAGCTGTGTACAATAATACCATAACAGTAGATGTCCTTCTGTTGTAAAGAGTATTGCAGCAGTGATATGGAAGGACATAGGACAGTTGTGTACAATAATACCATAACAGTAGATGTCCTTCTGTTGTAAAGAGTATTGCAGCAGTGATATGGAAGGACATAGGACAGTTGTGTACAGTAATACCATAACAGTAGATGTCCTTCTGTTGTAAAGAGTATTGCAGCAGTGATATGGAAGGACATAGGACAGTTGTGTACAATAATACCATAACAGTAGATGTCCTTCTGTTGTAAAGAGTATTGCAGCAGTGATATGGAAGGACATAGGACAGTTGTGTACAATAATACCATAACAGTAGATGTCCTTCTGTTGTAAAGAATATTGCAGCAGTGATATGGAAGGACATAGGACAGTTGTGTACAATAATACCATAACAGTAGATGTCCTTCTGTTGTAAAGAATATTGCAGCAGTGATATGGAAGGACATAGGACAGTTGTGTACAATAATACCATAACAGTAGATGTCCTTCTGTTGTAAAGAGTATTGCAGCAGTGATATGGAAGGACATAGGACAGTTGTGTACAATAATACCATAACAGTAGATGTCCTTCTGTTGTAAAGAGTATTGCAGCAGTGATATGGAAGGACATAGGACAGTTGTGTACAATAATACCATAACAGTAGATGTCCTTCTGTTGTAAAGAATATTGCAGCAGTGATATGGAAGGACATAGGACAGTTGTGTACAATAATACCATAACAGTAGATGTCCTTCTGTTGTAAAGAATATTGCAGCAGTGATATGGAAGGACATAGGACAGTTGTGTACAATAATACCATAACAGTAGATGTCCTTCTGTTGTAAAGAATATTGCAGCAGTGATATGGAAGGACATAGGACAGTTGTGTACAATAATACCATAACAGTAGATGTCCTTCTGTTGTAAAGAGTATTGCAGCAGTGATATGGAAGGACATAGGACAGTTGTGTACAATAATACCATAACAGTAGATGTCCTTCTGTTGTAAAGAGTATTGCAGCAGTGATATGGAAGGACATAGGACAGTTGTGTACAATAATACCATAACAGTAGATGTCCTTCTGTTGTAAAGAATATTGCAGCAGTGATATGGAAGGACATAGGACAGTTGTGTACAATAATACCATAACAGTAGATGTCCTTCTGTTGTAAAGAATATTGCAGCAGTGATATGGAAGGACATAGGACAGTTGTGTACAATAATACCATAACAGTAGATGTCCTTCTGTTGTAAAGAATATTGCAGCAGTGATATGGAAGGACATAGGACAGTTGTGTACAATAATACCATAACAGTAGATGTCCTTCTGTTGTAAAGAATATTGCAGCAGTGATATGGAAGGACATAGGACAGTTGTGTACAGTAATACCATAACAGTAGATGTCCTTCTGTTGTAAAGAATATTGCAGCAGTGATATGGAAGGACATAGGACAGTTGTGTACAGTAATACCATAACAGTAGATGTCCTTCTGTTGTAAAGAATATTGCAGCAGTGATATGGAAGGACATAGGACAGTTGTGTACAATAATACCATAACAGTAGATGTCCTTTTGTTGTAAAGAGTATTGCAGCAGTGATATGGAAGGACATAGGGCAGTTGTGTACAATAATACCATAACAGTAGATGTCCTTCTGTTGTAAAGAATATTGCAGCAGTGATATGGAAGGACATAGGACAGTTGTGTACAATAATACCATAACAGTAGATGTCCTTCTGTTGTAAAGAATATTGCAGCAGTGATATGGAAGGACATAGGACAGTTGTGTACAATAATACCATAACAGTAGATGTCCTTCTGTTGTAAAGAATATTGCAGCAGTGATATGGAAGGACATAGGACAGTTGTGTACAATAATACCATAACAGTAGATGTCCTTCTGTTGTAAAGAGTATTGCAGCAGTGATATGGAAGGACATAGGACAGTTGTGTACAATAATACCATAACAGTAGATGTCCTTCTGTTGTAAAGAGTATTGCAGCAGTGATATGGAAGGACATAGGACAGTTGTGTACAATAATACCATAACAGTAGATGTCCTTCTGTTGTAAAGAGTATTGCAGCAGTGATATGGAAGGACATAGGACAGTTGTGTACAATAATACCATAACAGTAGATGTCCTTCTGTTGTAAAGAGTATTGCAGCAGTGATATGGAAGGACATAGGACAGTTGTGTACAATAATACCATAACAGTAGATGTCCTTCTGTTGTAAAGAATATTGCAGCAGTGATATGGAAGGACATAGGACAGTTGTGTACAATAATACCATAACAGTAGATGTCCTTCTGTTGTAAAGAATATTGCAGCAGTGATATGGAAGGACATAGGACAGTTGTGTACAATAATACCATAACAGTAGATGTCCTTCTGTTGTAAAGAGTATTGCAGCAGTGATATGGAAGGACATAGGACAGTTGTGTACAATAATACCATAACAGTAGATGTCCTTCTGTTGTAAAGAGTATTGCAGCAGTGATATGGAAGGACATAGGACAGTTGTGTACAATAATACCATAACAGTAGATGTCCTTCTGTTGTAAAGAGTATTGCAGCAGTGATATGGAAGGACATAGGACAGTTGTGTACAATAATACCATAACAGTAGATGTCCTTCTGTTGTAAAGAATATTGCAGCAGTGATATGGAAGGACATAGGACAGTTGTGTACAATAATACCATAACAGTAGATGTCCTTCTGTTGTAAAGAATATTGCAGCAGTGATATGGAAGGACATAGGACAGTTGTGTACAATAATACCATAACAGTAGATGTCCTTCTGTTGTAAAGAATATTGCAGCAGTGATATGGAAGGACATAGGACAGTTGTGTACAGTAATACCATAACAGTAGATGTCCTTCTGTTGTAAAGAATATTGCAGCAGTGATATGGAAGGACATAGGACAGTTGTGTACAGTAATACCATAACAGTAGATGTCCTTCTGTTGTAAAGAATATTGCAGCAGTGATATGGAAGGACATAGGACAGTTGTGTACAATAATACCATAACAGTAGATGTCCTTCTGTTGTAAAGAGTATTGCAGCAGTGATATGGAAGGACATAGGACAGTTGTGTACAATAATACCATAACAGTAGATGTCCTTCTGTTGTAAAGAATATTGCAGCAGTGATATGGAAGGACATAGGACAGTTGTGTACAATAATACCATAACAGTAGATGTCCTTCTGTTGTAAAGAGTATTGCAGCAGTGATATGGAAGGACATAGGACAGTTGTGTACAATAATACCATAACAGTAGATGTCCTTCTGTTGTAAAGAATATTGCAGCAGTGATATGGAAGGACATAGGTTCATAGGTTCATACTAGGCTATCTGCCCGAGGGCATTTATAAGCCTAGCCCATAGTTTTGTGGCTTACGCCACCCCTTTAGTTTGGAGAAACTATGCCCATTATTTTGCTGTGCCTCTGTCGAGCAGTGACACTGAGGTAACCCCTGGGGTGTATCTGCGATCTCCCATCCATTGGTCAAGATTCCTCTTGAACAAGGCCAGCGAGGTGCTCTGCCTCACATAAACCGGGATTTTGTTCCACAGCATAGGGAGTCTTTGGGTGATGAATCTATCCCTCCAGCACGTCCTATTAATAACCGTGTCGAGGTTTAAGTCTCCGCCCTTGTGGCTCTGAGGGATCTAGATTTTTGAGATGAAGCATGTTCATCAAATCTGGGTTTGACATGGCCTTGTATGTCAGGCATAGGTCACCTCTGAGCAAGCGGTAAGCAACTGAATATAACTGGAGTTCTTTCAGTCGGGCAGCATAAGACAGATTTTTGAGACCCTTTATCCTTTTGGTGAGGAACTTTTGTGGCCTCTCCAGCTGCTGCAAGTGTCGGGTCAGATACATTCCGAATGGGGCATTGTACTCGATCATTGGTCTGATGAGTGATGAGTATAGGGAGACTATGACTTCCCTTGATCTAGATGTGAATCCCTTCATGATAAGGTGGGCAATGTAGAAGGTCTTCCTAACTACTTTAGCAATATGAGTGTCGAATGAAAGGCTACTGTCAACCTGGGTTCCCAGGTCCCTAATAACTTCTTCTGTGTTCAGGGGATTGCCACCTATATGGTAGCTAGGGGTAACCTTATTTTTCCCGAAGGGTATGACTATGCATTTCTTGGCATTTAACTTTAGGCCATGGCTCTGGCACCAGTTATCCGTTTCTGTGAGACCCTTCTGAAGGATATCTGTGTTGGATGTGTTTTCAACTACGGCGCCCAGTTTGCAGTCATCTGCAAACTTTCAGCCATAACCCTCCTGTGTTTGCTTGTACTTCAGAAAAGTAGATGCCAAACAAGAGTGGGCCCAGGACTGAGCCCTATGGGACACCACTTGTGACAGGCTTTGAGTCTGACATGGCGCCAGCAACACTAACCCTGTGGGTTCTGTCACTCAGCCAGTTTGCAACCCATCTTGTAATGTATGGGTTTACATTTAAGTTGATGAGTTTTTCAATGATACCCGAGTGAGGTATTGTATCAAAAGCCTTCGCCAGGTCTAGGTAGGCTGTATGGACTGCCTTTCCCTCGTCAATGGCCTTGGTGACTTTCGAAAAAGTCAACCAAGTTTAAAAGGCATGATCTGCCTTTGACAAAGCCAAACTGGGTTGGATCCAAAGTCTGCAAGTTCCTATGTCTTTATTTATGAGATCCATTATGATCCTCTCCATGGCTTTGCAGATAAGGCTTGTCAAGCTAATGGGACGGTAATTTCCAGGGTCGGTGGAGGCACCGCCTTTGTGGAGTGGGACCACAGTCGCTGTGCGCCACTCCTGGAGTGCGTATCCGGAGGTGAGACTAAGATTAAACAGCTGTCCTAACTGCGGGTTTAATTCCTCGTTGAGTTCATGGAGCACACAGCCGGGGACACCATCAGGTCCCATGGATGCTGTGTTCTTTGCCTTGGAGAGAGCAGTTCTCACCTGGGCGTTAGAGATGTTTGGGGGCTACAATCATTTGGTATAGATATCTCTCCTTTAGGGGAGAGGGGAGAAGTTTGCACTGAACCTGTCAGCCAGTATGTTGGCAATGTCTGTAGGATCAGTAATCTTCACATCATTTTGAACTAATTCTGAGCATATCTGGGAGTTTCCTCCTAGGTTTCTGACATAGCTAAAGAATGCCTTATGGTTGTCTTTAGAGTCCTTAGCTATTTTTTCTCAAAATTAGCTTTGGATGATTTTATGAGAGCTCTTAGCTTTTACTTATAGTGATCAGCGGTGTCTTACCTTTTAAGGATTTTGCTCTATCTTGTAGTAGCTTTCTCCTTTTGTTGTAGAGTTTGTTTATGGCTGGGGTCCACCAGACTGGACGATTGCCTTTGGTACAAAGAGTCTTTGTTTTGCTTGGGATTGCCTGATCCATGCAGCCCTGCAGGTGCTGGTAGAAGGCATTTGTAAGTG
Source organism: Protopterus annectens (assembly GCF_019279795.1). NCBI lineage: Eukaryota > Metazoa > Chordata > Ceratodontiformes > Protopteridae > Protopterus > Protopterus annectens. The sequence goes on along the minus strand of NC_056729.1, from coordinate 1,878,374,932 downwards.
ATTCAGCGGTTTGAGTAATGTTAACCGCCGGCTCAGGGGCCTTAAAGGAGACCACACTAGTCTTTAGAAGTGTGAAGTCGGCTTCGAGAAGTTCTTTACTGTGGTCTTTTCATTTCGGTGGGGCGGGATGAGGACCTCCAGCGAGATTAGTTTGTGATCAGATCTCACCAGTGAGGGGTATACTTCTGGCGTTGAACATTGTGCTCCCATGTTCGTGATGATGAGATCAAGTATGTTTTCTCCTCTTGTGGGGATGGTGACTAGTTGTTCCATGGCATTTGAGTTTATGAATTCCAGGAACTTTTGGGCTAGAGTGTTTGGGCTTGAGTAGTGTTCCCAGTCTATATTAGGGTAGTTGAAGTCACCTAATATGATGGTGTTCGGAGATACATTTATCCCCTCCAGTGTTTTCAGGAAGGCCATATGAGGTTCCTGAGTTTGCGAGGGTGGCCTGTAACATGCTACAAATTGCAGAGCAGTCTTGCCTATGGTTAATTGCGCCTGGATGGTTTCCGATGCATCGTGCGATGCCACCAATCTTGAGATGTGGGTGTCCTTGATGAATATGGATACCCCTCCTCCTTTCTTGGTATTGTCCGGGTTTTGGGGCCGGAACGCATGATATGAGGTAAAACCTGATAGTGCTGGGGTGCTCTCAGGAGCCTTGAACCAGGTTTCTGTCACAGCACAGACATCGATGTTCTCCATACTGAGAAGGGCCTCGAGTGCGTGCATCTTGAGGTTGAGACTTCTGGCATTGAGCAGCATTACCCTTAGTTTTTTTTCTTTGTTTTGTTCTAGGGTGGTAGGTTTAGAATTTGAGCCTTGCCTAAAAAAGGCTCAAATTCTAAACAGTTGTGTACAATAATACCATAACAGTAGATGTCCTTCTGTTGTAAAGAGTATTGCAGCAGTGATATGGAAGGACATAGGACAGTTGTGTACAATAATACCATAACAGTAGATGTCCTTCTGTTGCAGTATTCACTCGCTCCCTCCTCCTGTTCTGCCCTATTCTTACCTTTTTGCCCAGGGATTCTTTGCTTTTTCTCCTTTCTGGTTGCACATATTCCTCCTAGTCTCTAGGGATATTCTGTTCCTCCTGGGCCTTTCATTTCTGAGGTATAGGAGTATGTATGTCACCTTTATATGCTTCTGTATATCACCTTTATGCCCTGTGCCTTATGCAGGGAGCATAAGTGTGACATAAGACATCTGTAAATTCCAAAGGCTTTGGTATACTGGCCAGATATTGGGCTGTCCTTAGCAGGATATCCCTTATGGAAAGAATACAGCAGTGAAGAAAAGGACATCTACTGTTACTTTCTGAGGATTGGTCTTGGAGCATCCTTATTAACATGTTTTTGTCGATGTTATGAATAAATGTTTCCATGGATAGACTACCAGGGTAAACTGACTTATCAGAAGAAAGAAGTGTGACCAAGTAGAATATCAAAACATTGTACTGAATGTGTGTGTGTGTGTGTGTGTGTGTGTGTGTGTGTGTGTGTGTGTGTGTGTGTGTGTGTGTGCGCAGTCAGGTCTTTGTAGATTAGTGTTAGAGGAGGGGATAGATGTTTTGTGTGTGTGTCTTTGTCTCTGTCTTGTTAAATGGTGGTGTTACAGAACGTGTGATATGTCAGTCTTAATCTGTCCTTGACTTATGGGTAGCTGGTTCTGATCCTGTGAATCAGGTCAGCCAGTATACAGCTCGTGGCAGCCAAAAATCTCTCAGACTATGATTCTACCCACAACACCCCTCTCCATATTACCTCTGATCTCGTTTGCCACTCTTGTCACAAGATGCATCAACCGTTTCTTCCCGCAGCGAAGTAAAATTTCTTTAATTAGCTAATTCCTTCCCTTTTCTGTATTTAAATACTTTTTGTATTTTTCTCTACCCACTTTTTGTTCAAGTGAGTGTTTTTCTTCCATACCTTATGGTATTCTGTCCCTACCATTGTTGCTAGTACCCATTCTATCCATCTTTTTCTGTCGCTTTGGGTAACTGTTCTTTGCCATAGTTGGTATTTTCCTTTCTCAGTACCAATCTCTTAGTATCTCTGCCATTGTTGGTAGTTTTTGACTTCTCTCATCTTGATGTGTGTGTCAGTTTGTGTTCTGCCTGTTTGTTTTTTCTTGTCAGTATGGTGGAAAAGGCACGAAAGGCACTACTGGGTTTAAGCGGAGCCAGGACTGTGGGTAAAAGATGCCCAACTTTGGGCACCCCGCCTACATATATTGTTTGGCCACAGCTCATTTAGAACAAGAATGTTCTGTCTGCCAGGTCTTCAATATATGGGCCTTGGTGGACTGTAAAAATTGATCTTAAAAGGACTTAAGAATCCTTTTGAAGAATCCAAGGCTGATACATCTGTGATTGCCTATGGATCCAAGACAGGCCGATTGGTGCCAACTTAATTTGACACCAGTTGCTAAAAGGTATAAACGTTCTACTTTGGGCACTTCTATGGAACAGAAGACTAAGGTTCCAAAGTTTTTGGAACAGACCGTCTTCTCGACACCATCCAGTTCAGGGTCACATACCTCGGCACCAGTGTTGGCACCAACTTCAGTTTCCCAGATGGTGCCAACCTCCCCAACTGCACTACAGCAGACTTTGCATAACCCTTTGGTGACTAAGTCAAAATCTCTTCATACACCCAGGACAAGATACTCCCCTTCTATTGACCCCTTCCTGGGGTAGCTTCCCAGTCCCTTCTTACAAAGATCAGAATCCCCTTTGGGGTTCTGTCCATTCCTTCAGGAGTCTTGCCAAAGTAGACGTAGTGAGGTTGGTGGATCAGCAGCTAGTGGCCAGAGGTCTTTGTCTCCTCCCAGGCCCCTCTCCCTGCTAGTGTAGGGGTGTTCTCCCAGGACTCCTCCAAGTCTTCCTCCTTGGAGGCCTTAGAGCTTCCCACTCTGACCCCTCCAGTTCCAGTTATTCTGGTGCCGACAGCCCTTTCACCTTCGCTTCCAGGATCTGCTCTGACTTATTTGGTTCCTTAGGAACCAGCGGACTCCCAAAGCCGTGGCTCAGTCATCTGGTCTGAGAGTTTTGACTTGGCTTCTGCTTTTTATTCGGCTGCATCCTTAACTCTTGGAACCTCGGCAGCTGGGACCTCGGCTCCTACATCAATCAGAGTGGAGTGTGACCTTTGTTCTGAGTTGTCTCTCTCCGTTCCGGGCTCCCATCCCTCTTCTGGAGGACCTGCCTTTCAGGCAGTGGAGAGAGCATTGGCGCCTGTAGGCTCTCAGATGGCCCCTTCTGTTAGTTTCATCCCCAAACTCTTCCTTGCCCAGAGCTACCACCAACCTCCATGTCTGGGTAGTGGGCACTGAGGCTGAAAGATCCCCCCCCCCCCCTGCAAAAGGGCCTGTCCTCTTCCGAGTTATCGTCAGAGATTTCCACCAAGGAGCCTCCCTAGAAGAAAGTGTAAGAATGGATTCTCCTGAGGAACCAGTCATGGAAGATACAGACTTTGATGAGGGGGATGGGTCACCCCTGGAAGACATCTTTTTCAGGGACATTCTAGAGATCTTCAAACAGAGGGGTGACTGGAAGCCCAAAGACCCTACCTCTGAGGAGTCATTGTACTTGCAAGCCTTCGGTGCTTGTCCATTTACTTCTTGGGCGACCCCCTCCCACTGACTATCTCCTAAATTGATTGCTCAGTGGGCATGGAAGGCTCCTAACTCCATAGAACTGATTTCCCAGAGACCAGACAAGAATCTGTCTGCTCCTGAGGACCAGCAGCACTTTGCAAAGGGACTAGCAGTACATGACATGATGGTGGGAGCGGACACCAAAAAGGAACTAACTGAGGAAAGTTCCTCTTTTTCATTCCCCTGACTGTTAGTACAGGGTGATGGACAGATTTGGAAAGCAGGTGTATGCATCACTGACCTTTGCTTTTAAGGTCTTTGAATTGTATGGCCCATTTCACTAAGCTTCAGAGGGACTTGATCAAGGTGCTGTCAGGTACCCTGACGAGCTGTGTCTGAAGAGGTCCAGGACAGAGTGGCCTCCCAGTTAGACACGTTGCTATTAGACATGCCTGGATGCACCTGTGTAAGCTTGCGGAACCATTCAAGTCTTCCTTTGTCAATGCTGCTGGATGATCTTTATTCAGCCCCAAAGTCAAGGAAACTCTAGCCAGTTGTGAGAAGGATAGAAAGACCCTATCTGCAGTGGGCATATGTTTTTCTGCTCCCCAACAGTCCTACTCCAGGAATCAGAGGAGCGGAAAGATGTGGTTCAGAAAATCCCAAGGGCCTTTTCAGGGCACATGGTGGAGGCTGCCCTCAGGGCAGGGGGGGTGCTCTTATGGAAGACGCCAACCCAGAGGCAGAATCAAGGGTGCAGAGAATCTTTCTCTGGCAACCCTACTAAGGCTCCTGAAAGGGGGCCTGATCGCTTACTGGAAGCGGTCAGGGGAAGATTTTTCACTGCACTCAACAGCCTGGTGACAAATGCCTTCAGATGCTTGGGTGCAGAGGATTATTACCAGAGGTTACCACATATCCTTCTCCCCTTTTCCCGAGATCAAAAAGAAGACTTACCGATGTTCCACCCAATCAGAAAGCCCAAGAAGCCTTGGAGATTCAAAAGCTACTAGAGAAGAGTCATTCAAGAAGTCCCACCAGACCAGATAGGATCTGGATTTTACTCAAGGTTCCTTTTAGTGCCAAAAAAGATGGGGGCCTTCAGACAAATTTTAGATCTCAGCCTTCTGAACAAGTTCATTCAAGCAAACTTGTGGATGGTCATGGTTCAGTCTATGCTTCCAATCGTTTTCCTCTAGAAAGGAATGTGCTCCATAAACCTTCAAGACCCGTATTACCACATAAAAATGGGCAAATGCTACAGAAGTTTTCTCCACTTTCAGCTAGGGGCCGGTCTTTTTCAGTTCAGAGTGCTGCCTTTTGGTCTCATCACAGTCTCCAGGGTATTCACCAAATGTCTGGCAGCTGTCACAGCTCACTTAAGACTGCACGGATTCTGAGTGTTTCCTTATCTAGATGTCTGGCTTGCCCTCACTGGGCATCTACTACTACAGGCAACAGACTTCATTCTACATCTGTTCACTCAACTGGGGATCTCAGTCAATCAAAATCTCAGGTAAGCCCAACTCAAGATAGAGGTCATAGGAGCTTATCTGAGCACCATCTGTTACATAGCTTCCCTTCCTGTACACAGGCTATAGAAGATAAAATCCCAAGTTCAAGCCATTCTCTCCAAAGACAGTCCCTGCACTTCTAGTCCTCCCAGCTTTGGGATCCATGGTGGCGACCATTACCTTGGTTCCTCTAGCAAGGTTCCACATGCGACTTCTGCAGTGGCTTCTGGCATCCAAGTGGTCCATCCTAACCCATCCAGTGACATACCCAATTATCCCCAGTCACAACAAAAAGTACTTATCCTGGTGGATGGAATCGGAAGAAATTCTACTAGGCCCGTCCCTTCATTCCTCCTCAACCCAAAGTTATAGTGATCATGGACGCCTCCCAGATGGGATGGGGGGCATTATCTGGGAAGAACAGTCCAAGGCACTTGGTCTCTGATAGGGGCCAACCTGCATATCGGTGTCTTGGAGTTGAGGGCAGTGCTCTTAGTGTTGCAAGCCTTTTGTTCTCTCCTTTCCCTAGGAATAATTGCAATTCAGCCAGACATTTCAGTGGTCTGGTACATCAACAAGCAGGGTGAAACCAAGTCTTATCCCCTGTATTGGGTAGCACTCGAGTGTAGCAATGGATGATTTCTTTCAACCACTTTCTAATAGCAATGTACATCTTGGAGAGCTCAAACATGATAGCAGACAAACTGAACAGATGCATTCTCCTGCCTCACAAGTAGTCTCTCAATCCCAGAATGGCAAAGGAGATTTTTCATTGCTGGGGGCCAGCCTTGCTGCGACCTCTTTGCATCACCCACGAACAACAAATGGCAGCAGCTATTTTGCCCTAACCCCCCCCCCCCCCCGACCCCTCAGGGTGAGTCTCCGAGAAATGCTCTTCTCAACTGGCCCTCTGGTCTACTTTATTAGTTTATGCCCCCCCAAATTCCCTGTCATTCCCCTCTTTTTGAAGCAAGCAGGTTAAGAAGCAAAGTGATCCTCATTTTTGCACCCTTCTGACCTAGACAGGTTTGGTTCCCCTTCCTTTGGCCACATCCAGTTTGTCCATGGATTCTAGACCCAGTTTTAGACCTGCTGTCTCATCCTCAGGGACTGGTGCATCCCAGTCTTCAAAATCTCAAGCTCACAGTTTGGTTCCTCCAATTTTGTTGGGCAGAATGATTCTCTTCTCCAGTCTGAAAAATTCTACTAGCTTCCCATAGACCATCCACCAGGAAACTACCTAAGCAAGTGGAAGAGGTTTTTGATTAGGGCATGCAATAATGATCTTAACCCCTCTGCACTGGTAGAGAAAGTTAACCATACTTTTTGATCAAGGAGCTTCTACTTCTAATTTCTGTAATGGCTTCAAAGACTTTTCTCTAATTTCGCATAGATTATGTAAAGTGCTCCTAATAGGAGTTCTGTGGTTAGTCTCCTTTTAAAGACAATGTAGTTCCCTGGGGTCTGACCTTAGTTTAACAATGCCTAATGCTCCCCCCTTTGACTAGCAGTGACTTGGCACTTGAAATTTCTATCATGGAAAACCGTTTTTCTGATAGCCATTATCTCTGCCAGACGCATTTCTGAGATTCAAGCCTTGTGCTCAAACTCCCCCCCCCCCCCCCCCGTAATTTGGTCTTTCATATATAGTTTCACTCAGAACCCAACCCATCATGTCTTCCAAAGGTGGTCTCAGAATCCAGCATAGATCAAACCATTGGCTTGCCTGTTTTCTTTCCCCAATTTACCAACAAAGGTGAATATTGCTTACATTTGCTGGGTGTTCAGACAGTTAAGTTTCTTCCTCAACAGAAATGCAGAATCTAGAAAATCGGGCCAGTTGGTTGTATCTTTTTTGGCCCAACTCTAGGAAAATCTGTTTCAAAAGTTACTCTGTCAAAATGGCTAAGCGACTGCATTACTTGCATATATAGTAGCATGAATCTCAAATTACCTGCACCTGTGAGAGCACATTCCACCAGATTTATGGCTGTGTTCCATTCTAAGGCTTCCATGGATGGGACATGCAAAGCAGCAACATATGGGCTATTCCCTGTACCTTTATCACTCATTACAAGTTGGATCTGGCCTCCAGGGAAGAGCTAACTTTGGTTCTATGGTTCTCAGGGATATCTTTCCATAAGGCCACCCAAGACCTAAAGTAGCTGGGGACTCTGTCCTGTAGGTCAAGTATAGATGAAGATCGACAGCATCAGATAAAGAAGTTATGTGCTTACCATAACTTTCCATCTGTGCTGTCGATCTTCATCTATCCTTGACACCCAACCCACCTTCCCCCTCCTGCGACTTCCTGGAGAATTGGAAGATTGTCCTGGTTACCTAATCATGTTTGATCTTTGATGTGGCTGGTTCTTCTTTGGTTGTGAATTTTTGTCTGTCTTTGTGGCTGCAAACTCAATCTGAGGTAATATGGAGAAGGGGTATTGTGAGTAGAGTCTTAGCTCGAGAGATTTTTGACTGTCGCGAGCTGTGCAACAGCTGAGATAGTTCAGAGAATTGGAACCGACTACCCATATGTCAAGGACAGATGATGGACAGCACAGATGAAATGTTATGGTAAGTACATGACTACTTTTTTATGTTTAGGGTTAGCACACGAGTAAGGTGTTTAAGGGGGCAATGCTGAAGCACGTGCATGAGTTTAGAAAGACTTGATCTGTTTCCCTCCTTTGCTGTGAGGAGGGAATGGCTGAGAGCCAACAAATGAGCAGTGTCCAATTAATTGCCAACTCTTATCTATTTACATCAGGTGGCTGTCCAGTGCGGACTGAAAAATGTCGCTGAGACATAGCCACTGTACTGGTGGTGTAGCTGCTTCCTACTTGTCTGAAAATATCCATTGCAGACATTTGCTGGCTGACCTCTTGGTTGTTGATTCACACCTTCACTGGGTATCATGTTGGCAACAACTTTAGGAGTCAGGCATGGTCTGTAATATTTCAGGTCTCAGACTTAAGATTCTTTAATTGTCTTCCATCTCCTGTAACCCAGTTAGATTTGCTGCTTGTTAAAAACTCTGTCTTTTAGCCACTAAAGTGTGTCCCATGTTAGGTAGGAACACGGTCATAGTTCTGTCAGTTGATCTGTGAGGCAAGCCCTCTGTGATGTGCCCCAAATATCTTCCCACCAACCCTTTGTGGTTGGATGGCCCTTTAGCCAGTCATCTTTTGCGATCCCTTGTAAGCTGGTTATTTTTTGATTTGACAGGCATTTGTTTATTCAGTGGTGCAGGATGAGATGACAGGCTAAGGGGCTAGACTTGCATTCTATCAAGCATGGTGGCTTCTAAGGAGAAAGGACTACATTTACTGGTAGGTAGGATGAACCCAGTCATTGACTTGTTTATCTTAAGAAGGATCATCTTGTAAAAAGATATTGTTCCATATTGGCTGATAGCTTTATAAGTAGACAACTGCGTGCATGCTTGCTCCATTCTCTTTCACTAAACTCTGGCTCTCTCTGCTCCCCTACCTCCTTTCTCACCCACCCCCTCTTTCATTACATTTATACATCCTCTAGCCACTTCCATTAATAATCCCTCACCAGTAGAATTGCTGCCCACCCATTTCCTCTACTCCTACCTATCCAAACTTACTCACTGTTCTCATTGCCTGCCTCTATCACTACTCTGCATAACCAGACATTCTTATTTTTCCTATTTATCAACTCTTCTTTTTTAGTCCTGCTACTTCAGTCTGCCTGCATACATATACCACCTTGTATACATCCCACCAGCTTCCTCCACCCAAACCTTACCATCACAGGTCAGAACAGTTGCTCTAATATCTCACCATGTTTATTAGTAAGTAGCACACTAAATGCTGCCAAGCTAAAGTTACACCCCACCAGCAACAAACTCAAATATTTCCTTTTGCATCTCACTATAAACCCCTTTCAATAAACAATCATCCAAATACTATTATTTACATTCTCCCTTACCTTAGTACAATGTGGAGATATTCATCCCAATCCTGGCCCAAATAATCCTCCAATACCTTCCCTATGTCCAAAAACTCAACACCTTCATCTGAACACATGCAGTACTTGTAATAAAATTACTGAATTTCAGGCCTGGCTGACTACTCACACCCCCAACATTGTAGCAGTAACTTGAGATATGATTGAAATCACATATTGCTGACACTGAAATTCTTCCAAAATGGTATGACATTATTCGCTGTGACAGACTTCACAAAAAGGGTGGAGGCGTCTCATTAATTTATCAAAATTCCTTAGCAATTACACCCCACCCCAAACCAACCCTTTCTTTTGGTAACCTTGAAATTTTACTTGCATTCCTTCATAACAGCAGTAATAAACAACTGTGATGTTCTGTACTTCACATTCCCCCAGGATACACCATTCCCATTCTTGAAGATTTTTTTATCCTGGATAAACCACAGTATCTCACAAAAAAATGTTGTCCTGGGTGATACCAACATTAATTGGCAAAACCTAGCTTCCAACTCTCTGGCCAACAGTATAAATCTACATAACTTCACACAGCTTATTACAACTCCTACTCTGAGTATATCCACAACCTCAGAGTCTATCTTAGATTGGATACTAGTGTCTCACCCTCACAATTACTCCATCTCTGACTCCCTACCTAACACACTAAGGGACCACCTACAGCATATACGTATAGAACTCGCACCTAAATAGCCAAAACACGCTCCTACAAAGTATTGTGGAATCTCACCCGCTTTGACACCACCACCTTCATAAACATACTGAAGGCACAAAGCTGGCTACCACTAATAACTTTTCCCCTAGATGAAGCTATAAACTACTTTAACAAACTTTCTAGAAACCCTTAATAGCCTGGCCCTATCTGAACTAAAAGAACTAAACCTAACCACTCCCCTTGGTTAACAAAACAGACCAAAACCAAACATCTCCTTCAAGCATGGAAACCATGGCAACAAAACGAGATCAACTACAAGTAACCTAGGAATAGAGCTAAGAAACTAGTCATACAAGACAAAAAAATACTTTTTCTCTAAGCTAACCACCTGTAAAAATCCAGAAAGGTTCTGGAAATCAGTCTCCTCTATACTTGATCCAGGGTCTTTACAAAACCCATCTCACCTAATAAGAACCCACAACAAATTGCCCATAATTTCAACACTCATTTTATCACTACTATTCAAAAACTAATCAAAGACTGGCCAAATAACTCACAGGACAGAAATGGCTCCTTACTTGACAACCCCATCTACCCTTCTTCAAACCCTTCTAACAATAACCACATTATCCGTTCCTTTACAATTCAACCAGCACCTACCTCTCATATTCGAACTCATAACCAAACTAAAACCCTGCTCTCTCTCTCCACTGATAATCTTCCTCCCGAATATTTACAACTTGCAGCAGAAGCAATCGCATATCCAGTCAGCACCGTCATAAATCGCCGCATTTCTGAATGTTATGTCCCCCAGTTGTGGAAGAAATCTATTACAACTCCATTACACAAGGGTGGAAATTCTCATTACCTCCCCAACTATCAACCTATCTCTATACTCTCCTTTATCAAAAATCTTAGCAAAATGTGTTCAGACTCACTCGCATACCTCTCTGAAAATGACCTACTTTCCCCTACCCGACATGGTTTTTGTCCATCCCGCAGCACTATCACAGCCTTTCTCATAGGTTAGTACTAGGCTAACTGCCCTTGCAAGCCATTTTAAGCCTAGCCAATTATCCCCTGTGAGATTCAAACCCTGTACCTTGTGTTTGTAAGGCAAACACCTTAACCATTAGGCCACCCTCCCTCTCTTTCATATATACTGTTAATAGAGCCATTGATGCTGGCCTCCCCACTTCAGTAATCTTATTGGATCTAGCAAAGGTTTTCAATACAGTATCTTAAATCAAATTGCTAAACCAACTAGCTAAGCTAGATTGCTACCCCAACTCTTATTTGGTTCTCCTACCTGAATAGTAGGGAACAGTCTGTCAAATGGCAAAGTGAACTGTCAAGAGTATTGGGTAAATAATATAGGAGTCCCACAAGGATCCATTCTAGTGCCCCCTACTCTTTAATATATTCATCAGCTATCTTCACAAAGTTTCCCAACGAGGTAGACTCATCCAGTATGCTGATGATTCTTCCATTATATCAACCTCCGAGAACTTCTCAGACCTCCATACAGCCACACAAAAAGCATTCACAATTATAGAAACCTGGTTAAATAATGCAGAACTATAGTTAAACCTCAAAAAAGCTCTTACTTTTCTCAACAAAACCTCCAGCTATTGATTTCAAAATATTTTCACTAGATAATGCAGAAATTGACATTGTGAAGACAGCAAAATATTGGGCATCACTATCACAATCTTTGATAAACTCACCTTTGAACCACACATTCTTAATACAATAATGAAATCTCACTTTAAACTAGGCAAACTCTACCATCATAAGCTGTACCTAGACAACCACACTAGAACAAATTTGGCCAGTACCTTACTTATCCCTTCTGTGTGGAAGTGCTGTTTTCACCAACCTTCATTCATCTGTCAATAATAGTCCAATCCTGTTATTACAAAATAGCCAAATTTGCCTCAGACAAGCCTAATCTCACATGTGATTGACAAGCAATCTCAGAATTGAAGTGGCTGAAATTTTCCCACTAGCTCAGTTATACCCAATTGACTCTAGCCCACAAACTTATTTTTAAACCCAACAGCTGTCCATCACTCCACTCCATCCTACATACTTATACTCCAACCCGAACTCTTAGATCCTGTAGCAAACATCTACCCAGCCCAATAAAAGAGATAGACAAAGTCTATATTCATAGCATTGATAAACTGTGGAACACCTTACCCTCCCACATAACTCAAATTGACTGTTTAAATACCTTCAAATCAGCTTTAAAAAAAATTACCTCAATAATCACTCTTGCTCCTGCAGTGCAAACAATAAGTGCTCCCTAAATCTGTTCCTTAATGTATATATAAACCTCCCTAAACCTGTTCCTTAATTAATGTGTATATAAAGTAATGTATGTGAAATATCTTAATGCATTTGATATCGGTTGGCATCTACTCTCTGCATCATATACTACTATGCATTTTTGCTTTAGTGTAAACTTTGAACTGTATTGTATTTCTATATATTTATATGTATTGTTATATGCTTCCTTGTTTCTCGTTAAACGTGATACTTTTGTATAAGTTGTTTATGAAGCTTTTCTCCCCGGGCCTCCACTGAAATTGGGTTTCTGGCCCAGTAGACTTTCACGGTAAACGAATGTCAATAAATCGTCTGATATAATATGCTTTTGTTTCTAGGGGGTGACTTCGGGGAGTTGTGCCCTGCTGCTGTAGAGTGCAAGATTGTTGTCCTGGACATAATGGATGTCTTCTGGCACATTGTATGAAATGTGCACAAAACTTTCTTTGGTTCACTGTGGATGTACAGCATTTCTAGTGAAAAGTACTGTTGTTTGTGCTTTCACTTGTGCCACAGATGCTGGTCATGGTGACTGAAATCTTGCAAGACAGGAATTGAATGGCTCCTGGTGGCATCCATGGTGTGGAATAGTAATAGAGTACCTTGATCTGATCATAAACTGGGAGAAGTTTTCTTTGCTGAAGTCTGAGAGCTGCCTTCATCAGTGCATAATTGGACTCCAGTATTGGTCATTCCTGCTTGCAGAGCAGGCTCACAATGTGATCATTCCTGCCTACAGAGAAGGGCCCAGGATGTCATGAATTTGGCTGCCTGTGGTAGGGGATGCAGTTAAGGAGGGTCCAGACTCGGAAATGTGTGGTCTTTGTAGCCACAGTAGTCGTCATGGTGCTTTTTGCACACCTGAGCAGCAGGTTATGGGAAGTGTGTCTGCAGTCACCACTCCTCCATGGAGTTCTGTTGGGTGTTAGAACCGTGTCATACAGTCCAAGAATTGTGGACACAGCCTACTAAATTGCACTCAGACCCATCATAATCACCAACAGTGATATTCCTCTGTTTGTAGAGGGGAGCTCCCCTGTTTCCCAGCGGGTCACATGAAAAAGTCCCCTATAGAGGATCCTAACATAAAACCTGTTTAAGCTTCCTGTTGTCTTTTTTTTGGCCTTCGTGGTTCTGGCAAGAAACCTGCTTCTAGATCTCCTTCCTGACTTAATCTGTCATGTGGTATTTGAGCAGAGGGGCATATGTTTGTACTGTACCCTGTGTACAGACTGGCATTGCATGTTTGGCAGAAGGCGTTACTTTTTCAGTAGTTCACATTCTGGATTAAGAGAAGATGCAGGTGGATTCCCTGTGCTGTTATTTGCATTCTGTTGGAGCTCTGAATTCTGAAGCCATGTCTGGCTAAGATCTTCAGAAGTGGGACACCTCAGATGTAACCTGTTTGTGACCTGGAAGAATATCTCTCACCTGCTGTTCTGTCTCGTAGGGCAGGGGGTAGTTTGGTGGATGCATTACAGTATTCAAAACTGTCGGCTTCTTGCGATGGGAGCTTGTTACCATAAGCTACACACTCTTTAAACCCCTTTTTGCATACTCTCAACCTAATCTACACCATTCATGTCTAACACGCAGGTCAAATCGGATGTAAAAAGACCACATGGATCTGTCATTATAACTTTTTTCCCCCAGGTTCTCATTGGTGTAGGAATCTCTACCAGTACTAGAAAAACAAGTCCCTATGGGTAAGGTAATGCCTAGTGCCACCTTATAACCTGCTAATTCTAAAAAATTGTTGATCCCATTGGGCTTATGGCAATGGTGGTAGACATGATTGAGGTAGTCATGATTGAAATTGCTAGATAAAATGTACTGTGTTGCGTACTGCCCCATGTGGTCAGTTTGCATGTGGTTCTGAAGTACTACCTTGGACACCTATGGTTTGCACCTCATCTCACTGTCAGGATACATGTGACAGCTGGTTCTGCATCAGGGTTACTTATGTATGCTAAATCTAAATTCAACCCTAGTGTTAATGCTAATCCGATCAGTATACCCATTATACTGAGTTTGTGTTTGTCTTGCATATCAAACACACATGAATGCACCTAACACCTAACCCCAGTTCTCTAACACATTCTTAGTCAAGATAAAATCACTTTAGCTAACAGATCTAAGAGAGAGTCTCTGATGCCCTCCCTGTGAGGGAATAAAGATGCCTTGTTGAAGTTTCAAGTAGTTTATTCAGTTAAAGTAGACAACATTTAATATAGCTGTCTTTGACAGCAGTGTGTCAGATTGTAGTGCCTTTTCACATGCCAACTTCGATGTAGGATAGCTGTTATGGAGGCTCATTGTTATCCTGTCTGATCTACCTGTCTTTATATTTAATCTTTTTCTCTAAATTGTCTGTATGCCTGTAAAGATTATCAACAGTACAAACAAATTTTGTGCCCATTATTACTGTTGGAATGCCACAAAGTCACAGTTGTAGAACATCTTTTGTTTGCTTAGTTTATTTTAAATGATTTTGGGGGCCAATTCCTGCTGTTTGTTTCGTAAAAGCTAATAGATGACCATAATGTTAGCTTTCCCAGTGCTCTAATGCTCACATCAGGTAGCAGAAGCACTTAACGTACCATTTCTTACTGTGTTTTATAGAGGGACACTAGAGTCTTAGCAGTGGTACATAAATGATCTTCATCTGCCTTCTTACTTTTGCTTTCAGACTTTTCTACAATTGTTGGATCTTGTGTATATCCCAGAATGCCTTGTTCAGAATGTATAGTTAGTAAATTTTGTATTTGTACAATGTGTACAATTTACAGGAAGATTACAGAATGCATAATTTTAAACTTTCAGTATGCATAAAAAGTCAAATGTATTTTAATTTTGGAATCAGTTACTTGAATTTTGTGCCTGTCAAGTTCAGTCCAGCCGTTCTCTAATGACAGAAATTACTCTAGTTGCACAGACCTCGTGTCCATTGAGATAGAATCTTAAAATAGAATGTTGGGAATTTCATACATCTATGCTTTGACTGATGAATATTTGCGTTGAAAAAAGTCCTTTATTTTATTTGTCCTTTGTAAACTCCAAGGGTATATGCAGTATCCAGTGGCTCCCTGTTGAAACAGTAGCTTTTAGAATGGTGTTGACAGACAGGGAAAAGATCAGAAATCCAGGAGAATGACTACTGTTAAACATTGGTCTTCTCCTTTAAACTTCTTGTTTGCTGGAGGGCAAGCCCCCACATCCCTCAAGTATAATCAGCTTTCACCATACCTTTGAGAAAATTCTGGGAAATGGCCATCTTGGACTTGATTATGCAAGACCATTTATTTGAAAACCAAACCGCAACAGTGCAGGAACAAAACTAGTAACCAAATGAACTGCACCAGATGAGATAATCTCAAGGAAATAGGAAACCACAACAATGTATTCAAAATATTCAGGTTCATAGGATTACCCTGGCATCGTGCTACCCGACATTAGTTCCCAGTACCTCTGTCGAGTAGAGCCACTGGAGGTATCTCCTGGGGGAATTTTCTATTTCCCAGCCACTCAAGATTCCTCTTGAAGAGAGTCAGCGAGGTGCTCTGCTTGACATGTATGGGAAGCCTGTTCCATGGCATGGGCAGACTCTGGGTTATGAACCTGTCCCTCCAGTACTGTTGATTGTGGTAATGAGGTTGAGGTCTCTAGAGCGTGTGGTGTGAAGGGATACAAAAACAAGCTTAAGTGCTGTCATCATATTCAAGTAGTAAAGGACTTCATCTGAACACAGCCAAAGCATACATAGCACCTTATATAACCTCTCCAGTTAACAATTCACTTCTTAAAAGAGCAGTATAAAAACACCAAAGTGATAAGTCAATATTTCAGTATTGAACTGCCAAAAGTAAGTAAAATAAACATTCACGTCGCGATATAATACTTTATTAACAGTAATAATGATGAAAAACGGCAATTTTTTTCAGCCATTCAGTCTCCGTGTTTCATGACTTACTAGCAGGTCCCAACATTTCAAATGATTACTATATCTTTTTCTTGTCTTCACCACTGGAAAGAATGGACACTTTTTCCAGTTTTACAGAGACAGTGTTTTGATAGGCAGTTTCACCAAGATAGGTAGAATAATGTTCACACTGAAGGCTTTTTTTTATCTTTTCCAAAAATGAGAGAGCATTGCTCAGTTTTTGTTCACTTCATGCTCACAAAGTGGGCTGCGCGGCTTAATCAGGTGGCTGTATCTCAGGCTAGCAGGGCTGCAGCATTGCATCTGCTTATGTCTCTGGTCTATGACAGTTTGTTCCAAGGATGAAGCTCTTTCGGCTTTTCCCGGTTAGGGGTTGCCACAGCAGAACTCCGGTCCGCTCATGATTGGCAGTGGATTTTACGGTGCCGAGTTGCCAGCCCGACGCCCAACCTTCAACGAAGGCACGCCTATTCAAGCTCGCACCTACCTGCATGTCTTTAACATCACTCGACCACGGGGAGGACATGCAGACTCCACACAGAAGGCGCTCCAGCCGAGAATCGAACGGGAGAACCTCTTGCTGTGAGGCAACAATGCTAACTGCTGCACCACCGCAGCTATATGAATACTAAATGCAAATATGTTATAATACCAGATGAATTTACCTTGGTTACTCAGAATTTTAGTGTCTTAAGTGATTAACTTTTGTGCTGGTACATATGTTTGGTGTTTTTAATGGTAGCAAATTATTCTATGTACACTTTCCCAGATGAGGTATCTGCACCAATTTCTGTGCTGGAATAGAAATTCTTTTTGTAGTGTCTACATAGAGCTGTGAGGGAATAGCTAAACCTCAGCATTGTGAGTATGACATAATTTGTCTGTTACTGAGAAAGAGTCCATCCTTTTTATAGTGCTGTGGTGTTTGACTTACTGCTATTGTGAGATACAGGCTTCTAGTTTTCTGATGGGTCTCCAGTACTGCTTGATCTTTATGCATGTCCAAGATGTCTGAACTTTCATGGTTATCTGCAGGTTGCACTTTATTTTCTGCATGGTCTTTATACCTACCAAATGATAGCAATCTCAACATACCCACATAGTGGTGGGTAAGTAACGTTTTTGATTGCCAATCCTGTTAGCTGTATTAGCTTGAACATTAAGTAGGGGTCAAACCTCTGCTACAGACTTAAGGTATTGCTATGCTGTTCATGACCACTCCAGTTTAATTGTTGGGGGGAATGCTGTTTCACCTTCCCAAAGGCAGTCTTCTAATTTGCTTTCCAGATGTGAAAAGGAAAGATTACAATACTGACAGCCTCTAGAGACCCAGCGCTCTAAACAGGGCCATCATAGTCTTTAATCCTTTTACTGATATTGCTTTCCAACATATCTGTTCCTTAGGACACACATCTACTTATTTGGGTATGCTCTGGTGATCATTTCTTGTGTGTGTCACTTCCCAGCCTTTTTAATGCATGTAAGTTACTAGGCGAGGCATTTCCATATTCATTTGCTTCTGTTTGCAACATCAAACTGCAAAAGCATTTCACTGTCTCACCAGGAAGTAGTTCAGCCAGGTGTTTTTCTAAAAGACTGATCTTCTTCTTCTTCTTTCGGCTTTTTCCCGGTTAGGGGTCGCCACAGCGGATCACCTTGTCCGCACATTGAATGGCAGTGGAGTTTTACGGTGTCGAGTTGCCAGCCCGGCGCCCAACCTTCCACAGAAGGCACACTCACACGCACACCTAGGGCCAATTTAGAGTGTCCAATCCACCTGCAGCATGTCTTTGGGATGTGGGAGGAAACCGGAGCACCCGGAGGAAACCCACGCAACCACAGGGAGGACATGCAGACTCCACACAGAAGGCACCCCAGCCGAGAATCGAACCGGAGAACCTCTTGCTGTGAGGCGTTTTCTAAAAGACTGATAAAATGCAAAATTGAGTATAGGATGATTCATCTTATTTCCTGGACAAATTGAGCTTGAGATTTCTGGACTAAAATGTATCTGTAAGAAAGGTCACACCAAATCAATTAATATATATCACGACTCTTCTGTTTCCACAGTTTTATTCAGCAAATATTGCAGTACCAGGCACAACAATAAGCCCATTGATTTGGTATTTCATAGTCATTTTCCTAAGACATGACCCGATATTGTCTTTCATTCGGTTCTCAAACAATGGGGGTCTCTGATCTGGCTTTGGCCACTTCCATAGACAGGCTCAGTAGCTTAAGCTTCTCACCTTCCCCATAATCCCTCCTACCTCAGATATCATTTGCCACTTCAGCAATACAGACATGGTAATCTGTAGCTTGGGCATGTAGGGACAGATAAGTGGTATTATTTGATCTTGACAAATAAGTGCTTAGTTATACTTTTTTCACTTTTATCCTCCACGTTCTTCTGTAACAAAAAAAAAGAAAATAAAATCTATACTTAAGTTTCTGGTTTGGTATCACGCTGTCCAAGCCTCGTGCCCTGTTTTGGCTGTGTTCAGCTGGTCTTTCCTCTTTTTTTTTTAATGCTACCTGTTTTTTCAATACTTCTGTTCTACCATTATTTGGTAGTGATCTGAAGTAGTTACTTCATTTGTTCTGCAACCTGTGGGTCTCTGATCCGACCTTGGATCCGACCGGCAGCTTTCCAAACTTCAAGATCCCAGCTCCTAGCTCCTCCCCTCTACCCACAATCCCCTGTCACCACCACAGTACCTCAGATCGTTTTTGCCGCGGCTTGAATACAAGCGTCTTGAGAAGAGCTCCTGAGTTTAGACAGGGAAGTGAATAATTTGTTCAAGAGATTTTTCTTAAAAGTTTAATAAGTTAAAAAGAAGAATATTTAGAGTGTTTCTCTGCCCTTTTTGTTTGCAGGATTGCGTTTTTATTCAGTTAAACATTCCCCTAGGTGTTTGGGCGTGTGAGTGTGTGTGTTAGCAAAATGGCCGAAGGCCATAAAGCTATTTTTTCAAAGTGCACTGGGTGTGGCCATAGGCTTTCCCCAGCTGATGGCCACACTCCGTGCGTTATATGCCTGGGGGTTGTCCATTTGTCTTCAGACTGCCAGGTTTGTGCAGCCATCAACCCCCGGGCTGTGAGGGACAGGAGGAACAGGCTTATTCTGGCGGGATTGCTTCCCCCGGAGGAGACCTCTTCCTCCTCTTCCCTCCAAGGTGCAGGCTGCCCAGGTAGCTTCGGCACCCCTGATTCCCTCGACTCAAGCTGAGACTCAACCTCCCACTACTGCCTTGAGTACGAAGGAAGTTCAGTCTTCTAGGGAAAAGCACAGGGAGAAGCACAGACACAAGAGGCGAGCCGAGCCTCATCCACGGCTCCGCCTTCAAAAATTGTTAAATCGCCTCTGAGGGTGTCTGGACCTTCTCCTTCTCGGCTCCGATCTCCTTCATTCTCACCGGAGCCGGAGGAGCTCCTATCACCCTCGAGGTCGTCGAGGTGGCCCTCCAGGCCCGCCTCTACGACCTCCGCTAGATCTACTAGGTCTCTCTCTGATGCCAATATGGATAGGATGATGCGTCGGTTTTTGCAGACCCAAATGCAGATGGGGGTGCTCCTGCCCCCCCCCTCCACAGGGGGGGAGTGCAGCTTCAGTATTTGCCCCGATTTCTCCTTCTTCAACCCGGATCCGGGTTTTGGAGTCTTCGGATCCAGGCCCTTTCGGAGCCGGGGTTTTGTCAGCGCCGGTGGCCCAAGCCTTCTCGACGCTGACCATACCCTCATGTATCTCGGATCTCCCTCGGGGCCGTGGGCCGGTCATCGGATCCGTGGGAGTGGGTGCATCTTCGGCACCATCTATGTCGGAGAGCACCTCCCTTTCGGATCCGATGGCTTCAGCTCCAACCCCGATCCCTATCTCGGAGCTGAGGAGACTGCTCTCGGGGCCGGAAGAGAGTAGTTCTCCCTCTGCGTTTGAGGTAGTGGAGTGGGTACTGTCGAGGTCTTCCAGGTCCCTGACTCGGGCTTTGGATCCCTCCGCTCCCCCATTGCATACGGGTCTAACTTCCATCATCCTTCCATTGGGACAGCCTGCTCAGACCCTCCAGTTGGTTCCCTCTGAGGAACAAGAGGCCATTGACGAGCTCTCTTCTGACAGTCCCACAGAGGAGGTGCCTCGTAAACGGACGTGTAAAAGGAGGCACATGGACTCCTTCGAGTCCGTCACCACAGATACGGACTTAGAGGAAAGGGAAGGTTCCCCAAGGTCACCCCCCGAGGTTCCCCAAGGTCACCCCCCGAGGATGTCTCCTTTGGAGACATCATGGAAATGTGTATTGGGGAGGGGGGGGGGGTCTGCCCAAAAACCTTCCTCGGATGAGTCCTTATTTCTGGAGGCGGTTGAAACGGGGCCCATCTACCTCCTGGGTGTCCCCACCGGCAGATCCCCGGTATTTCTCCTGACTACCAGGGCTTGGCAGGATCCCAACACCGTGGACCCTGTCCCACGCCGACCGGATAAAATCCTTAGCCCCCTTCAGACAGGCAGGCTTGGGCCAAAGGGTTTCCAGTTGATGCCATGTTGGTGGCTGCTGCCACTAAGAGAGAACTCTCCCAGGAGAGCTCCACGGTCCACCCGCCGGACAAGGAGTCCCGGGCGCTGGACCGTATAGGGAAGCGGACCTTTGCTTCAGCAACCTTCTCCGTGAGGGCGCTGAATTATATGGCGCATGTCATCAGGCTGCAACGGGATTTGATCAAGGAATACACTGCAGCTCCACCTGAGTCCATGTCGGTCGAGGACAAAACCGTGTTCTCGACACGTATGGCCACTGTCAAGTCCATTTCAAATACATCCATGCGGCTACTGTCTTATGCTACGGAGGGAGCCGCAAGGGCCAGCGGGGCAGGTGTTGTGTTGAGACGTCACGCCTGGCTCCGTCTTTGTAATTTCGCAGAACCTTTCAAGGCATCCTTCACGAACGTACCCTTTGGCTCTTCGCTTTTTGGCAAGACCGTACGCAATACACTAGTCCAAAGCGAGAAGGATGGGAAGACGCTGTCTGCCATCGGAGTCTGCTTCTCGAGCCCCCAACGTTCCTTCTCAAGAGGGGGCAAAAGAAGCTGAGGTTCCGCAAGTCTCAGCAATCCTATCCAGCTTCGGACTCCGTGCCCTCCAGAGGCAGAGGAGGGCAGGGTGGACGCCGGCCCAGAGGCAGAGGGGGGACCGCGTAACTTCGGGTCTAGGGAGCCTTTCTCCGAGAGACCCGAGCAGCAGCCCTGAGGGCTTACCCAACTGTCCAGCTCTGGAGGCACTCGGGGGGGGGGGGTGTTTAACGAAGCACCTGTCAATGTGGGAGTCCATCACGAACGATCGATGGGTGCTCCGAATTATATCCAGAGGCTACAAAATTCCCTTCCTATTTCGTCCTCCCTCAGGTGGTCGCCTCCCCGATGTCCCACCCAATCAAAGAGAGGCGGCGACCATAGAGATTTCAAATTTGTTAGAAAAAAGAGCCATCCAGCGGGTCCCACCAGACCAGTCCGGATTGGGCTACTACTCAAGGTTCTTTTTAGTGCCAAAAAAGACAGGGGACCTCAGGCCCATTCTAGACTTGTCCGTCCTGAACATGTTTGTCCCCAAAGAAAAATTCCGGACGGTCACTTTACAATCTATTCTCCCCTTAATGCAGGAGAACGACTGGATGTGCTCTATAGACCTCAAGGACGCGTACTATCACATCCTAATGGACAGACGGTCCAGGAGGTTCCTCTGCTTCCGGCTAGGGGCCAGTCATTACCAGTTCAGGGTCCTTCCGTTCGGACTCACCTCAGTCCCCAGGGTGTTCACCAAAGTCATGGCAGTGGTTGCGGCCCACCTGAGGCTTCAGGACATAAGGTTCTTTCCGTACCTAGACGACTGGCTCCTCACAGCAACCAACAGGCATCAACTTTGTACCGCGAGAGACTATGTGCTGTCTCTTGCCGACAGCTTGGGCATCTCAGTCAACATACCGAAATCCTTTCTTCGTCCTGTTTAAGCATTAGATTTCATAGGAGCCAGGCTAGATTCCCGATCTTCTCGGGCCTTCTTGACCTCGGACAGGCTGTCCAGCCTCTCACTCCAGGTTATGGCTCTTCTTCACACCAAAACTCTGCCAGCGGAGTTAGTCCTGAGAGCACTAGGCTCGATGGCAGCGGCTATCGGCCTTTCTCTCCATGCTGTCCTAAGGATGCATATATTAGTGGACACTCCAAGTTCAATGGTCACTGTTACTCCACCCATTGAACACTCCTATCCCCCTGAGCAGAGTTTGCAGGGAATCCCTCCTTTGGTGGCTTCACTCCCCAGAACTCAGGCAAGGGAGACCCTTTGTGACCCCCCCCCAGGTCACGTTAACCACGGATGCTTCTCGCCTAGGGTGGGGGGGGGCATTGTTTGGGCAGAAACGTCCAGGGTACGTGGACCTTGCACATAAATGTTCTGGAGATGAGGGCGGTGCTTCTAGCGTTGCAGGCTCTCCAAGACCTTCTACCTCTAGGAATGATTGCAATACAGACGGACAATATGTCAGTGGTCTGGTATATAAACAAACAAGGGGGAACCAGATCCTACCCTCTTTGTCGAGAAGCCATGACAGTTTGGGAATGGGCGATATCCACCAACCGCTTTCTGATAGCAATGCACATTCCGGGACGATCCAACATTCTGGCGGACAAATTGAGTCGAGTAATTCTCAGTCCTTACGAGTGGTCTCTCAATCCGAAAGTTGCAAAGGAAATTTTCCACAAGTGGGGTTGGCCTCGCTGCGATCTTTTTGCTACCCCCCAAAACACAAAATGCAGCGAGTTCTTCGCAATTCTTCCCCCAGAAGGGGAGAGCCCCAGAGACGCTCTGATTCATGCTTGGCCTCCCGGTCTACTCTATGCTTACCCCCCGCTTCCGCTCATGGCGAAGTTCATTCAGAAAGCCGCATGGTTGGGGAGCAAAATTATCCTCATAGCCCCATTCTGGCCTCGTCAAATCTGGTTTCCATACCTGCGGTCTCACAGTCTCTCCTCCCCTTTAATCCTGGATCCCATTCCAGATTTGATATCGCACCCAACGGGGTGCCCAACACCGAACCTGGTAAACCTCAAGCTCGCAACTTGGTTGATCCAGTTCCACTAATGGCAAGGACTCCCGGTATCTTGTCACCAGTGAAAACTATTCTGGTAGCGGCTCATAAACCGTCCACCAGGAAAATCTACAATAGCAAGTGGAAACGATTTTCTATCTGGGCTAACAGCCAAGTTCTCAACCCCTTTATTGTTCCGATTCCTACAGTCTTGGATTTTTTGTCCATGATTTTTGAACAAGGGGCCAGTGCATCAACAGTAAAAGTACAGTTGGCAGCAATATCCCATTTTCATGTGGGAGACGGATTAGGATCTCTAGCATCTACAAAATTGTGTAAGACATTCTTGCGTGGCGTTTTCCTTCTCAAGCCACCAGTGAAATCTGTGACTCCCCCGTGGGACTTGACCTTTGTTCTGCAAGTCTTAACGAAACCTCCTTTTGAACCTGCAGCTTCTGTACCCCTTAATTTTCTGTCCTGGAAAACAGCATTCTTGGTGGCCATAACCTCTGCTAAAAGGGTTTCAGAGCTCCAAGCTTTGTGCATGAAACCTCCCTATCTTATTTTCCACAATGATAGTGTCTCTCGGGACTAACCCGTCTTTCTTACCAAAAGTGGCATCTGTGGCAAATATCAATCAGACTATCAATCTGCCAGTGTTTTTCAAAAGTTTTCAAAATAAGGGAGAATACATGTTGCATACACTAGACAGTTGCGTTTTTACCTGCACAGGACCAAAGATGTTCGTAAGGCTGATCAACTCTGTGTCATTTGCTCCTTTATACATGGGAAAACCTATATCCAAAGTGACACTGGCTAATTGGATTTGTCAATGTATTTCTCAGGCTTATAAGGCATCAGGCAAAACAGCCCCATTCAAAATCCGTGCACATTCCACAAGGTCCATCGCAACTTCTGCAGCCTTCTGGTCCAGGATGCCGTTAGACGACATATGTTCAGCAGCCACTTGGTCTTCTGCTCATACGTTTATTTCTCATTATAAGCTGGGCATGATATCTAGAAGCAGGGCGTCCTTTGGCTCTGCGGTGCTTCGGAATATCCTCCCATAGACCACCCAGGTTTCTTTGTTTAGGTAGCTGGGGACTCTGTCCCACAGGTTGCAAAACAAATGAAGTAACTACTTCAGATTTAGAAGTTATGTACTCACCATAACGTTCTATCTGAGTAGGTACTTCATTTGTCTGCAACCATCCCCCCCTGCCACCCCCCTAACCTGTATCGGGTTTCTAGGATCTTTATGATTCTTGAGAATATCTGAACCTGTTTATTACAGGTTTTTTCAGGTGATACAGCAAAACTGATCTGAGGTAGTGTGGTGGTGACAGGGGATTGTGGGTAGAGGGGAGGAGCTAGGAGCTCGGATCTTGAAGCTTGGAAAGCTGCTGGTCAGATCTAAGGTCTGAAACGAGACCCACAGGTTGCAGACAATTGAAGTACCTACTCAGATGGAACGTTATGGTGAGTACATAACTTCTAATTTCTTGCTGTGTACCGTAATTGTTATCTGGTCGGTCTTTTCCTCTTGTGCGTTTTAGTTGTATTGATTTGGTTGATGTATTGATATGGCTGATAAGCTTACTGGCTTCAAGAAGTGTACTTCATGTGGGAATAACATTCCAACTCAGATGCCCACCCCAAGTGTGTATACTGCCTTGGGGTTGCTCATCTAAATGCAGGGTCTGCAATTTGTGCAGAGTTCAGCCACCGCCCACTCATTGAGCACAATACAAACTTGGTTAAAATGCCTGCATCCTTACAGTTCTGTTGGAGCTCTCACCTTTGCTAAGACATCTTCAGGAAAATTTTATTATTTTCATTCAAGTTTCGTTCGTTTCTTGGTACATCTTCAGCAAAAGCTAAAGGGGGATTCTTTGATTAAGACCAAGGATTCGTGGAAGTGACCCCCCCCCCCCCCCCCCCCCCCAGTTTTTAATCAGTTTCTTGCTCTGCTCAACCTGAAAAAGTGCAAAATCTTCAGATCTGTCTGGCTTCCCTGATTCAATAAGGTCTAAGTCTCTGTGCCACAGTGCACCAAGTTTTTATCAGCAGCCTATCCCCTTGAGGCTTCGTTCATCCTTTTTGCAAGACACTCCACCTGAGGTTTCCATACCACCTTCAGCCTCCTTATCCCTCAGGTCATTTAGGAGTGTAACTGAAGCAGATGTGGACAGGATGAGGAAGTTTTTTCAGGACCTAGATTCAGTTGAGTCATTCCTGCTCAGTCTCCCATGGGACCCGATAGTCTACCATCAGCCCAAACCCAGCTTGACTCCTACTCTGATCCATCCTGTGATTTCAGAGCCCTCAGACCAGAGAATTCCAAGTTTGTCTGGATCTGATCAAAAAAGGCTTGGCTTCCGTTGACTCTGGCTACTTCTCTGATCCAGCTGGTGCTGATTCTGCCTGAGCTAAAGGAATTTCTGAGCCGTAGAGTTGGCACCAGATCCAGGGGATTGGGTTCAACTCTGATGCTCTTGGAGCCAGCCCTTCTTCTTGGGGCCTTGGTGTCAGGCAGCTAGACTCCGACCTCTGAGATGCCATAGGATCATGGAGAAGCTGTGATCCATCCTGGACAGGTGGCTTTGGCTCTTACCAGGCTGGTTCTTTATTCTCCCATGGCTACTGCCTTCGAGTAAGTGGAGAGAGCCTTCTCCACCTCTGTGAACAAGACATCCTTGGCCCCCTCAGATCCTCCCCCTCCACAACTGTCAGCTTTGGGCACTGAGTCTCTTCATCCTGTCTCATCTGGGCAGCTGGCAAGGTCAAGCCTGGAATTGGCCATCATCCAGGATTCCACACTCACTCCCGAGTCTTCCCTGGAGCATCCCACTCAGTGGTGAGCCCCCTTGCAAGTATGCTTGCAAAGAAAGCACTTAGATTCACAGCAAGAATTGCTGACAGAAAACACATCTTCAGTGAAGGAGAGGGGGCCTCTAGGTCACCCCTTGAGTAAGTCTCTGTCAGTGAAATACTCAAGTTTTGACACAGAAATGTGGCTGGTCTTCTGACCCCACCCGAGTCAGTGTTTCTCAAAGCTTTTGGACTTGGCTCAGCCACGTCCTGGGTAGCACCCCCCCCCCAGGTGACATGCTGCATCTTATCTCCTAATGGGCTTAGGAAGGATCCTGATGTCACGGAGTCAATCCCAAAATGACCTGACAAGTAGCTGGTAGCACCAGAGGATCATGTCCATTTGAGCAGGGGTCCCCTGTAGATGGGATGGTGTAGGAGCAGTCACCAAAAAAGAACTTGCCAGAGTTCTTCAGTTTATCCCCTGTGCAGAGTCCAGGACATTGGACAGATTTGGGAAGCATGTTTAATTCAACTACCTTCACCCTCAAGTCACTAAAGTATTTGGCAAGGAGTTTTCAGTGCCCTCTCAGGGCCCATGTCTGTGGAGGACAGACCATTTCTGTGTAACTGGCCACCCTCAAGTCCCTTTTGAATGCCTTTGAGAATGATTTTTCATGCCTCTGAGGGAGCTTCAAGAGCTGCAGGCTAAGGAACTGCCATGAGAAAGCACGCCTGGATGCACTTTCAATTATGCAGAGCCCTTCAATTCATCATTCATCAATGCTTCTCCAGGACTGAACAGGATGAGAAGACTATCTGCTGTAGGCATATGTCTCTGCCAGTCAAAGGACTTTTTCAAGGAACCAGAGAAGGGAGTAGGAAGATGTGGTTCCACAAGGGTGTTCCCAGGACTCCCATGGGGACAGGTCTCCCAGTGGCAGAAGGGGAAACTCTACTGGTAGCTGTTGCCCACATAGCAGATGAGGCCTGCAACACCAAAGCTTCAGAAGTCCTTTTTGTGAGAAGCCCTTTCAGCGCTGTTGAAGGGTTGCCTAACTGCGGCACTCTGGAGGCTACTGAGGTGCACTTACCGGTGCATCTTGAAGCCTTGGCAGCCATTACCAAAGATACTTGTGTGCAGAGGATAATATCCAGAGGTTATTACACTTTTCCTTTCAGCCTCCCATTTGGCCGAGACAAATTTCCCATGTTGCACCTGGTCAGAAGAAAGCAGTAGCTACAGTAATGGAAAAACTGCTGGCAAAGAGTCATGTTCAAACTCTAGCCCCTGAAAAATGGGGACCTATGACCAGTCTTGGATCTCAGCAGCATGAATCAGTTTGTCAAATACTCAGTTCCAAATGGTCACTGTTCAGTCCATTCTGCTGTTATTGCCCAAAGATGATTGGACGTGCTCAGTAAATCTCCAGGATGAGTACTATTCTATCAAAGTAAATAGCCAGTCTACTAAGTGCTTACGTTTCTGGCTGGGAGCCAGTCATTACTAGTTCATGGCCGTACCCTTTGGCCTCACCACAGCCGCCATGGTGTTCACCAAGTGCATGGCAGTGGTCGAAGTTCACTTGAGCCTGCTAGGATTCTGTTTGTTTCCATATCTTGACAACTGGCACATCCTTGCTCCCACCAAATCTCTACTGATTTAAGCCAAGGATTGATTGCTTGCAGCTATGTCTTCAACTGGGAATCGCAGTGAATTACGCCAAGTCTTGGCTATCCCCCACACAAGCCTTGGAATTTATTGGTACACATCTGGATGCAGTGATACAGATCTCAAGCTCACCACAGACAAGGTTAAACACTTTACATCCCACATTCTCAATCTTCCTTCTCCAGCAAGGTTAGTACTGCAGCAGCTTGGATCTGTGGCAGCTTCCATAACTGTAGTACCTTTAGCAAGTGACTACAGATGCCTCACGGCTGGGAGGGAACATTACTTGGGAAAGACGGGCCAAGACACTTGATCTGTTATAGAGGTCAGTCTTGTCATCAGTGTCCTGCAGATGATGGCAGTCCTGGTAGCACTGCAGGCATTTCAAGATGCTCTCCCTCTGTGGATGGTTGCTAGTCAGACAACACATCATAAGTCTAGTACATCAACAAACTGGGGAACCCGATCCTACATGTTGTGTCGAGAAGCACTGAGAGTATGGCAATGGGTGGTCTCTTCTGGCTGTTTTCTTTTCACAGTGCATATCCTGGGGAAGGCCGGTGTGCTAGCAGGCAAATTGATCTAAAGCTTAGAGTCACTGGAACCATGAACCACATAAAATACGTACAATTTTATTTGTAATAAAACAAATAAGATAGGCTGAACAGAGTCTTTAAATACTCAGTTGCTCACATGATCTACGTAATTGATTTTTTCTGTACTTCTCTGAGCACAGGTTTTAAATATATACTTCATTTAAACCTGGTAAATTATGTGCTGCTAGGCATAATATCCAGTAAAATTCCTCAACCTCACTGCAGTGCTTAATATCTCCACCATTTATTGATTCAGTTAAAACTTTTAATAATTACCTTTATCTTATGTTTGAATAGAGCATTAGCATTGGTTTCTCTTTTAATATCTGAAATGTGGTTTCCAGTCCTTTCCTTAAGCTTTTTTATTAGTTTTCCCCACATAATAAGCTGAACATAAATCACATTTGGTTAAGTAAATAATATTCCTTGTATCACATTTGCCATGTGCATGTAATTATATTCTCTTCCTGTAATAGAATGTATAAAGAAGTCATCTTCTTGAATAAATTTACAAAAATTACATGTTCCACACTTAAATGTTCCTTTTTTCTTGATATTAGTGTTAATGTGTGCATTGACATGAGCCTGTTCCTTACAGCATAGTACATTTTTCAGATACTGTCCCCTTTTATAAATCTAACTCTGTTCTGAGATCTCATGTAATATCTGCCAACATTTATTAATGATCTTTTTAACTTATAACAATACATATGGCGTTAACATACATCTTAATGTATTTTGTGATTGTTTAGCACCATATTCACTATTTGATCCCCCCCCCCCCCTGAAAAAATAGGTTTGACTAATGTGCGTTTTTGTTGCTTGATTTCTTTACAGATCATGTTCAGATTATATCCCTTGTCCACAAAATTGGAAACCACATTATCTAGTTGTGTATTCATATGACTGTCCAGTGTATTGAGTTTAGCTACTCTAAACTGATTCCTAGCAACATTATTCAGTATGGACTGTGGGTGCATACTGTTTCTGTGTAAATAAGCATTTCTTTTTGCAGGTTTCTTAAATAACTTGGTTTCTAATGTACCTTCCTCATTCTTAAAAATAGTAATGTCTAAAAAAGCAGTGCTCTCTACTGACAGTTTTCTTGATTTTCAAGAAAGAGAGCGTTTCAGATAAATTATATAAAAAGTATGAAAATTATTTTGATCACCTCACCAAATAAAAAAATTAGTCTACAAAGCATTGATAAAATTGTACCTCTTCTCTAAAAACATTCTCTGTGTATAGAATTAATTTACTCTCAGAAATGTACGTCACTATATTTGCATAACTGTTGGAGTACCCATCGCTGCACCCTTTCTCCAAGTAATTAATGTGATGTCCTGTCCCGTCTTCATTCTGTACTGGTGGGTTCAGAACCGATCTTCGGTTTTGACTCTGTCGTTTACAAAAGCTCAAGGCTTTAACTAGCTTCTAGCTTACTTTCCTATCCCATGATGCTCTAGGGAATTCCCCAGATCTCATTTGCCGCTAAACAAGATCAGGTGCTTCACAACTGGCTCTAGCCAAGTGTTACCTTTAATTGTTTATATTACCTCAAATTTATAATTCCCTTCCTTTTTGATTAGAATACTTCGTAGCTTACCTTAGTTTAATTGCTTGACTCTGTTTACAGTTTTAGACTGTGTCCATTAACTGTTTTTACTGAGGTCGTCGTTTATCTCTAGGCCTAATTTTTCATCCCTATCCCGGTTTTCTCAGAGTGTGTGTTTAAATAACTGTTCTTTAGGCTCGTTGTTTTTTGAGCTGTTAAGTTTCGTGTGTTAATAGTTCATAGGTAGGTACTAGGCTATTGGCCCAAGGGCCTATGTAAGCCCTAACCAACAAGGTTCCCTGGCTTTTGCCACCCAAGAAAGTTATTTTCCTGTGCCTCTGTTGAGCACAGCCACAGAAGTGATCCCTGGGGTGAATTTCCTATTTCCCATCCACTCATCAAGATTTTTCTTGAGTGCTAATGAGGAACTCTGCTTGACATAGACGGGTAGCTTGTCCCAGAGAATGGGAAGTCTCTATCCCTCCAGCATCTTCTGTTTATTGTGGTGACAAGGTTTAGGTCCCTAGAGCGTATAGCTCAGAGGGATTGGGAGTTCTTTAGGTGTAGTATGTCCAATAGCTTTGGATTTGACACAGCTTTGTATGTTAGGCAGAGATCACCTCGGAGTAAACGATATGCTACGGAGTAAAGCTGCAGTTTTTTTTGAGACAGTCAGCACAGGGCATCTGTTTGAGTCCGGTAATCCTCTTTGTGAGGTACTTCTGCGGCCTTTCCAGCTTTTGCAGAAGTCTTGTGAAGTACATTCCAGAAGGAGTGTTGTACTCTATAATGGGTCTAATGAGAGCCGAGTAGAGGGGAACAATGATCTATAAGAACCCTTTCGTGATGAGGTGTGCCATGTAGAAGGATTTTCTGACTACTTTGGTGGTGTGATTATCAAAGGAGAGACTACTGTCCACCTGAGTCCAAAGGTCTCTTATCACACATTCAGCATTAAGTAGACTGCCGTTTGTGGTAGTTCATGGGTACAAAGTTTTTACCAAAGAGGGATGACAATGCAAATTTTTGCATTGAGCTTGAGGCCATGGCTCTGACACCAGGCATCTGTCTCAGGTAGGCTGTCCACATCATTTGGGGACTCTACAATGGCACCTAATTTGCAGTCATATGCAAACTTCGTTAGCCCGAGACCACCTGTGTTAGCCTGTACTTCAGAGAAGTAGATAGCAAACAGGAGAGGACCCAAGACTAAACCCTGTGGTACTCCACTTGTCACTGGTTTGAAGTCAAATTTGGAGTCTGCAACTTTTACAGTGTGGGTTCTGTCAGTGAACCAGTTGGCAATCCATCTTGTGATGTAGGGATTTATACCCAGTTTAGTGAGTTTATCTATAATTCCAGAATAGGGGATGGTGTTGAAAGCCTTGACGAGGTCTAGATAGGCTGTGAGAACCACCTTACCCTTGTCTACGGCTTTGGTGACAGTTTCAAAGTTGTCGATCAGGTTCCGGAGGCATGATCTACCTTTCACAAACACGAACTGGGTGGGGTCCAGAGTTTGGAGGTTACCAATGTCTTTGAGTTCCATGATGATACGTTCCATGGCCTTGC
Source organism: Protopterus annectens (assembly GCF_019279795.1). Lineage (NCBI taxonomy): Eukaryota > Metazoa > Chordata > Ceratodontiformes > Protopteridae > Protopterus > Protopterus annectens. The sequence continues at coordinate 1,878,343,614 of NC_056729.1, read as the reverse complement.
CGACAAGGCTCGCAGGCTAATAGGGCGATAGTTCCCAGGGTCCATGGTGGCTCCCCCTGTGTGGAGTGGGATAATTCTTGCTGTACGTCATTCAGTGGGCACAAAGCGTGACGTGAGGCTATGATTGAACAGCGCTTAGGTGGGAAGCCAGTTCATTCCGAAGTTCATGTAAAATGCAGCCTGGGATGTTGTCCGGTCCCATGAATGCTGTGTTCCTGGCTTTAGTGTGTAGTTTTTACCTGGGTAGTTGTGATTACAGTGTTCAAAGTGCTCTCAAAAATGGCTTTAAGTAATGGTCATACTGACTTGTGTACTGCCTTGGAGCAGTACACTTATAAGAGTCTTGTTCTTGAGGACACTGGCGCTAGCCAGATTATTGTCAGAGCTGACGGGCCTCAGGACACCCCATTGGGTAAGCCTCTCTTCCAAAACCTCTCCAGAATGCCTACAGACTTTGCAAAGCTTATTTGAGAGGTACTAACCTGTTAAAACCAGTATGCACCCACCGTATATATACACTGGACAGTTATATGAATACACAACTAGATAATGTGGTTTTTGATTTTGTGGACAAGGGATATAACCCGAACATGTTGGATACTATCTGTAAAGAAATCATGCAACAGACACATTATCCAAACTGATTTTTTTCAGGAGGGGATCAAATAGTGAATATGGTGCTAAATCACAAAATACATTAAAATGCATGTTAACGCCATACGTATTATTATAAGTTAAGAAGATCCTTAGTAAATATTGGCAGATATTACACGAGATTTCAGAACTGAGTTTGGTTTACTTATGAAAGACCATCTTTTGGACATGAGGACAGACTCTGAAAAATGTACTCTGCTATAAGGAACAGGCTCATGTCAGTGCACACATTAACACTGATATCAATAAAAAGGGAACATTTAAGTGTGGAACATGTTATTTTTGTAAATATATTCAAGAAGGAGATTCTTTTATGAGCCCTGTTGCAGGCAGCGAATATTAATGTAAATGCACTTGGCAATTATAAGGAATCTTATTTACTTAGCCAAATGTTATGTCTAGTGTGTTTGGGAAAAAGTAATCAAAAGCTTAAGGATTGGGAACCACATTTCAGATATTAAGAGAAAACAATGCTGATGCTCTGTTCAGACATAAGAAAGATAAAGGTGATAACCATTATTTTAAGTTTTCAATATTAAAAGTTTTAACTGAACCAATAAGTGGTGGAGATATAAAACATTGCGTTGAGTTTGAGGAATTTTACTGGATATTACGCCTAGTGGCACATAATTTACCAGGCTTAAATGGAAGTACATCTTTACACCTGTTTCTGTAATTCTTTGATCAAAGGTTTTAATGAGTTAAGTAGATCACGTGAGCAATTATTTAAATAATGCTGTTTAATAGACTGTTTAGCCTGATGAAACCTTGCTAGGCGAAAATTTGTAGACTTGTACTTTTATCTTGTTTAGTTTTATTACAATTTAAAGAATATGTTTTTTATGTGGTTCATGGTTCCAGTGATACTCTGAGCTTTGGATAGTGGATGTTCACTGGATTTGCTTGCGTTAACTGGCTACTATTTCATTTTTAGCAGACAAACTGAGCAGGTCCATCTTGCTCCATCAGGTAGTCTGTCAACCCTGAAGTGGTGGAAATGATTTTTCATCAATGGGTTCACCATCTTGTGACCTCGGTGCTTCCCTTCTCAACTCCAGGTGCAGTAGGTACTTCACCCTGATGCCCCCAGAGGAGTCCCTGAGAGACACTGATTCACAGTAGGCCCCTTCGTCTTTATTCCTTTCCTCCCACTCCTCTCATTCCCAAGTTTCGTCAGAAAGCGTTTGAGGATAAGAGCAAAGTAATCCCTCATGAACCCATTCAGGCTTCAACAAGTATGTTTTCTCTTCCTGTGGCCTCATGTAGTACACCCACCTGGGTGCTGAATCCATCTGTGGATCTTCTTTCTCGTCCATCTGGGATAAGCCATCTAGACATTTGAACCCTCAAGTTAACTGCATGGTTTCTCCACTTCCAGTGATGGCTAGACAGTCTAGGATCCCCAGTTCAACACATCCTGTTGGAAGCATTTTACTTGGAGGATATACAAGAGCAAATGGAAAATATTTTCCCTTTGGGCTTTCCATAGACAACTAGAATACTTTTCAGTGCCTATTCCAGCTATCCTTAATTTCTTGCCTTTTCTCAGAAGCAGAATTATTCTACAGTAAAGGTCCCAACTTGCAGCTGTCTCTTATTTTCACTTAGGAGAAAAAATTCTCCCTTGGCATTATAAAGGCTATGTAAAGCCTTTCTCAAAGGTGCTTCTTGCTGTGACCACCCATTAAAGATCCTACTCCTCCATGGGATTTAAAAATACTTAAAGCTCTGACTCCTTTCCCCTTTGAGCTCTCTGCCAAGGTGGACAACCCATATTGTCCTGGAAACCCATATTTCTGGCTGTGATCATATTGGCCAGATGGATATCAGAACTCCAGGCTCTTTCCAGTTACCATATCTGATCTTTCACAAGGACTGGGCATCCCTCCATACTAATCCTTTTCTCTAACTAAGGTGGCTTCAGAAATTGCTATAAATCAGTCCATCAACCTTCCTGTTTTCTTTCCAGATTTTTCCAACAAAGGAGAATACAGGTTACACCTACTGGATGTTCATAGGCAGCTAATTCTTATCTCCACAGAATTTTAGAAAACCAGACCAGTAATTTGTTCCATTTTCCAAAGCTAAAGTGGGTCTGAAAGATAACTTTGTCCAAAGAGCTCACTGATTGCATTTCATTTGTTTATACCAAGAGAGGATTGACATTACCTAAACCTCCTAAGGCTCATTCCACCAGATCTATGGCCACATCCTCTGCTTTCTGACCCAGTGTTTCAGTGGGTGACATTTATGCATGTGCAACTTTATCTAATGCTCATACTTTTATTGCTCATTACAAATAGGACATTTTGTCTGGGGATAAGGCAGTGTTTGGCTCTGCCATACTCCTGAATATCCTTCCTTGAGGACCACCTTGGGGTTTCTGCCGCTGGGGACTCTGCTTCTTCTGTTGAGGAACAGATGAAAAAGACAACATCAAATATGAAATTGTGTGCTCACCATGATGCATTTGTGTTGTCTGTTTTCATCTGTCCTCAACCACTTGCCTTCCAACCCCCCCCCTTCCTACTAGGAAGATTTATATTTGGGCTCCTAGTATGCCCTGAGGAGTTTTGTCCTGCCTGTCTTTCTGATGAGCTTCAGCCTTTCTTTTCCTTTTGGTCTACCTGGAATATGATTTGTAATTACATTGCCTTCTTACTGACTTTTTTTGTTGTGGTACAGGATAATAGGCTGAGCAGAGTGCAAACTGGATCAGAGGTAATCCAGGCTAAAGACGAGATTATGGGTAAGAGGAGGAACTTGAAATGCGGATCCAAAAACTATGGATGTGAATGAAGCTAGATCTGAGGTTGGATTTGAGACCCCCCCCCCCCCCCAATCAGATGAGAAAGGATGAAAACAGGCAATCATTATGGTGAGTACGTAGCTCTATTTATCACCCCCCCCCTCCCAAGTAGAACCAAGCATAACTATTGGGAGAGCTATTTTGTACCTGTAATGAGACATATGACCCTAACTGTTGAAGTTTTATCCACAGCCAAGTTTGAGTCTTGCCTGAAATGTCCTTTTTACTATGCAGGTCTAACAGAGCGTCACTGCCCATGTATTATGTTGCATCTGTGCAGAAAAATGTAGTTTCAAATACTGAGTCTTTACAGGGGTATGTACTCTCCACAGTCATTAATATGTATAGAAGAGTCCTCACAAAAATGCACAGATTGCATTGCATGAATACTACTCCTCTCCCTGGTGTCAGTTTATGCAGTTAGTATTTATGGATTAGCCAAGCTGAGTGGAAGTGAGTAGAACATTTAAATCAGATTTTTAATAGCTGTTACTAAAGTTGCCTCATCCTTTCAAGTCCTACCACAGAGTGTACTATGTTCTGGGGACCTTTTTCAGGATGCATTTTCTGCTTTAACTAGTTTTTGCATAGTTTTCTTCTTCAGACTTTTTTTTTCAGCAAAGTTGACTGTCTGTGGAACCTTATGTGAAACTATCAGTATAGATTTCTCAGTTAATGATCAGGTAATTTGAACAAAAAATGTGAACATTTGTCTAAGTTTAACACAGTTATCAGTTTAATTTCACTTTATGAATGTTTTCTAGATTTAAAACTGGAAACTCTCCTCCAATCTGAGATGGAGGACTATTTTCAACAACCATTAGTACTAAAACCAGCAGGACTTGGTCAGCAGCTTGATATCTGAAATTGTCATAGTCCCTTATTTATCCATAATGCTCTGCAGACAAGCTTTCTCTTCTGAGCTTTGCTATTTTTATTACTTGCGTCAGAGAAATGCCCTCGGGCAACTTTCAGTACTTTTTATGCTTAAGTATAGCTGGAGTTCTTATAGTCGGTCAGCATACGGCATCTGCTTTAGGCCTGTGATTCTTTTAGTAAGGTGTTTCTGCGGCCTTTCCAGTTGTTGTGGATGTCTTGTGAGGTACATACCAAACGAGGCGTTGTACTCTATGATGAGTCTAATGAGGGATGAGTACAATGGGACAATGACCTTCTTTTTTCTGGATGAAAAGCCCTTAGTGATGAGGTGTGCCACATAGGATTTCCTGACTGTTGTGGCGATGTGCTTATCGAAGGTGAGACCACTGTCCACCTGTGTTCCTAAGTCTCTTATCACACTTTTGGTGTTTAGTGTACTGCCACCTATGTGTTAATTCATGGGTACATGGTTTTTCCCAAAGGGAATAACTGTACACTTATTGACATGGAGCTTGAGCCCATGGCTCTGGCACCAAGCATCTGTTTCTGTAAGGCCCTTTTGTAGAATATCCACATCATTTGGGGATTCAATAATGGCTCCCAGTTTGCAGTCATCTGCAAACTTTGTTAGCCAGAGTGCCTTAGTGTTGGCCTGTACTCCATAGAAGTAGATTCCAAATAAGAGCTGTCCCAGAATTGAACCCTGAGGTACTCCACTTCTCACTTGTCTGGAGCTGGATTTGGAGTCGGCTACTTTTACAGTGTGGGCTCTGTCAGTAAGCCAGTTGACAACCCATTGAGTGACATAGGGATTTATGCCCAGCTTAGTAAGTTTATCTATGATTCCAGAGTGGGGCATGTCAGAGGCCTTGGCGAGGTCCAGATAGGCTGTGTGGACCACCTTACCCTCGTCCACGGCTCTGGAGACTGATTTGAAAAAGTCAGTCAGGTTCAGGAGACACGATCGGCCCTTCACAAACCCAAACTGGGTGAGGTCCAGTGTTTGAAGGTTTCCAGTGGTTTGCCTAATGAAGTGTGGAATTTAAGCTGTGCACTGAGATGGCAGCTGCCAGTGATTACCCACATCACAGTGTAACACAATACCACAAATGATGCGTCAGCTGGAGTAGCTATCCTCCAACACGCCTGGCTGTGTCTTACATGACTGGGAATACTGAAATGTTTGATAGGTCAGCACATTGTGGACCACATTGTGGACCTGCGGTAGAACCTGAAGTGAAAAAGATGGAGCAAGAAGGTAAGACCTTAACATCTACTACTGTAAAGTGTAAAGCTCACCAAAATCTGTTCTGAAGAGTGTGCAGCACTCGCTCAGTGTGGTCAGCAGGAAATGACTGTTGTAGATTCTATGAGAAAAAGTCATTGTAGCAGTACCTTCAACAGTCTAAAGCTAAAAGATGGCAATCGTTTGCAGGACTCTGGATGCCACAGTCCTTCAGGGGGAGGTAGGTTAATCCCTGAGTTCTTGCCCATCTTTCTTTTTCTGCAGTCAAGGGTCATCTTTTTCCTCACTTACCTGCATGGTTGGCCATTCAAGAGGTCCCATGAGACTAGAAAGGATTAGGCCCCAGAACTCTGTCTCTTTTTTTATTTTAGTTCCAGAGAAAGCAACCTGTTGCTAGTACTACATCTGAGGAGCCTAAACCCATTTAGTCTACTTTCATATAGTCATGGTGCCATCCAGCCATTCTAACCTTGTAGGGGATCAGATGTGCTTTTTAGTCATACAAGAGTGTTCAGATCACAATTAAACAAGTCCAGAAGGCTTCTACAGTTCTGGGAAGGAGCCAGCCACTAACAGTTTCAGACAATTCCATTTAGTTTCACCTGTGCCTAGGCTGTTCATGAAGTGCATGTCTGTAATTGTTGCAGAACAGATATTTCCATCAGGATGCACCCACCTGATTTTGGGTGACTACATAGACTGGGTAAATTATACATGTTCTAACTTACTTGCCCACAGGTTCCTGGACTTTAACTCCAGTGCCATGGACCAGCTGGTTGACACTCACAAGGGGCTCAAACATCCTGGACCTGATGCTCACCAACATGGGGGACCACTGCACCAGCCCCAGTGTGTGGCCATCCCTGATGAGATCGGACCACACATCAGTCTTGCTAGAAGTAACTATAACACAACCCCCCCCCCCCCCTTAACAACAACTAGACTAAAAAAATTCTCCAAGGATAATTACAATCTCTTATGTGATGGCAAAAAAAGCTTTTTGCCCTCTCCCATCACTGATGGAACAGACATCTGTGTTACACACCAATGCTGTATACAAGCACCTGTACAATTGTATTGATTCTGACATACCAGATAGAACCAAAGCAAGATCTTCAAGGGAAAAACAAACCTGCCTGGTGAACAACTGCCATTAATAGGCTGTACAATAGGAGAAATAAATTGCTGTCTAAGAGTAGGAAGGAACGGTCTCAAAACTGCAAATGCTCCCTCCTCAACCTAAGCAAGTAAGACTCCTAGTGAAGTCCTCCAAAGATAACTATGAATCCAAATTATCTTCCCTAACTAAGGATAACCACAAGGCATTCTTTAGTTACATTCGTAATCTCAAAGGTAAGGCCCAGATTTGCGCTTAACTTGTAGTTAGTGGTACTTGTATATATAGAACCTAGTGGTACTTATATATGTAGAACCTGTGGATATAGCAAACCTGCTGGCTGACAGGTTCAGTTGAAAACTTCACTGCTCTGTCCCCACCACATATACCACAATGCATCCCTAATACCTGTCCCCCAAGTAGTATCTCCGAGGAGCAGGTCTTAAATGCCCTCTCCAAGGCCAAAAACAACCTCTGTGGGGCCAGACAACATCTCGGGCTGTGTTCTACATGGGTTAAATCAGGAATTAGCATCACCATTGGGCATATTTTTCAGTCACAGCCTAAGTACTGGCTTCATCCCAATGGAATGTATAACAGCGGTTGTCATTCCTTTGCACAAAGGGGGGGGGGGGTGCAGGAAATATAGACTCATTAGCTTGACCTGCCTTATCTGCAAGATCATGGAGTGAATCATCATCGACCTTATTAACAAAAGTATAGGAAATCGCCAAATGCTTGACTCCACTCAAAAGGGGAGTTCATGCATGTTAAACTTGGTTAACTTCTTCGAGACAGTCACCAAAGCCCTAGACAAGGGCAAATCTGTACGTACAGCCTACCTAGACTTAGCCAAGGCCTTTAACACAATCCTCCATCCGGGCATCATTGATAAACTCACCCAGTTGGTTATCAACCCATGTATTGTCAGTTGGGTTGCAAACTGGCTCACTGATAGAACTCGTACGGTCAAAATAGGGGAACTCCACCTCCTCTAGCAGACCCGTAACCAGTGGTGTTGCATAGGGATCAATTCTGGGACCCCTGCTGTTTGGAATCTACTTCTCTGAAGTACAGGCTAAAACTAAAGGACTGTGGCTGATAGTTTGCTGATTGCAAACTGGGGGTGATCATTGAAACCCCTAGTGTTGTCAACATCCTGCAAGAAGGTCTTACACAGGTTGGTGCCACAGTCATGGTCTTAAACTAAAAATGCATTATCATCCCTTTCGGCAAGGGTGATGTTCTTGCAAACTACCACATCAATAACAATCTCCTAAGCATACAGTCAGTGGTGAGATATCTGGGCACACAGGTTGACATAAACCTTAACTTCGATCATCATGTCTCCACAATCCCCTAATCAGGCCAATAATATAGTACAATGCTCCCTTTGAGTATGTTCCTTTCCAGGAACCTGCAGCAATTGGAGAGATCACAGAAGTTCCTTACAAAGAACATTCTGGGTCTTCAAGATCTGTTCTATGCGGACATATTGAAATCATTTTCACTTTACTCTGTCTTACAGACTGCTCAGAGGTGACTTGTGCCTTGCATACAGAACAATCTTTGACTCAGCTTTAATAGAAATTTTGCACATTTGCAAGTCAATTGGCACATGGGTCACTCACTCAAAGGACCTTAACCTGGTATGGGATATCAACAGAACTTACTGCAGAGAAACATTTGCCTCACAGAGGTTGCCCCACTTTTGGAACAAGCTTCTTATTCATGTTAAACAAAACCCCTTGCTGGCCCTGTTTAAGTGTAATTTGGATGATTGGATAGGTAAGTGGAAATTCACCATGGGGGTTCCACCTGCGTCCCTTTTGGACAGGGTAATAAGTGATGATTTTTAGTGTTTGTAATCCAGACACCCTTGGGGGGAACGCAGTTTGAACTTTTCCGGGCTGGTAAGGGACCTGGGGCCATTAGCCTAGTAATTTCTTATGATCCTGTGAACACACTCCTCGCTGCCCAGGAGATAGTCTAATTTCAGAAAGGTAGTCTCCATTTCAAGTGTTCTGTTCTCTGGGAAGTCGCAGTGAACACAGAATAGTCCAACATGGAGCCCAAGCAAATGCTCACGTTCATCAGATAATAAACTGGATATTCTCGCAGGGATTTCTTCAACCAGTAAGGTCTTTAGTCATTGTGAACCAGATGATTCAGACAAAAACATTTCCTCCTCCATTCTGCCTCAAGACCTTTGGCATTATGACAGCCATAGTTTGACATGGTTTGACATCCGATATATGATTGAAAGTGCAGTGTTAATTCCCGAGTCCCATGTCTGTTTTGTTTATGGTATTAAGGACCTGTAAGATCAACTTGAGCCACAGGAGGCACACAACCCTTTTTGGGAGACCCTCCTAGCTTTACCAGAGTTGTGGCTGTCACCTCAGTTAAAGGGCAGATGATCCAAGTTGTATAGCTACAGGCAAAGAGCAGCCTACATGTTAGTTTTCTGGCATAGGGTGGTCCTTCTCACTCTACAAGCATTTCAAGACTCTCTTCGCCAAGATGCAGTGGTTATCAGCCCCAAAAATATGGTCATGGTATAATATCTGAACATGTTGGAAGGAACTTCCTCCTAGCTCACTTGCTGACTATGAGAAGCCACTAGGGTATAGGAATGTGCTTTGTCTGTGAACCTCTGATTGCCAACCACATCATCGGCAAAGTCTTTTTTTTTTTTTTTTTATTAGTCGGAAGGTTTAGCAGCTGCTTACTGATAATGCACAAGTGGTCTGTAAGCCAATCAGTAGTAGCAGGGAAGCTGTATAATCTTTGGGAAAGTGTTCCTGTTGCCTGTTTGCATTCCCCAAAAAACACTAAGTTTAGTAACTTTGTTTCCCTTATTCTTCCCACAGGAGGACATTCCATAGAAGCGCTCATAAATGTGCCGCCCCCCCCCCCCCCAAAAAATCCACTTTCTCAAGATCCCATAGTTTATTCAGAAAGCCAGGCTGATCAAGTTCAAGCACATTCTTATAGCTCTGTAATGGTCCTGGCAAGTGTGGATGTTATGTAGTCCAATCTCGCCTACATTCTTACCCGTGGGTTCGGAGCCGAATGTCGGCTCCGACTCGGCCAAAACTTTTCTAGCTCAAAGTCTTTCTATTGGCTGGGCTAAGATGGTATCCCATGCTGCACTGCTCTGTATCCCCAGATCTCGTTTGCCGCTCGTGTAGCTCGGGCGTGGTCTCGCTCTTGGCTGTGGCTAAGTACCCTTTTTTCTTCTTGAGAGAATTTGTTGCAAACAATTAATAGCTATTCGTTTGGTATTAGTTTGTGAGAAAATTGAGTGTGTGATTGTGTCTGTGGTATCCCACTAGCTGTTCCAACGGGCTAGGCCCATTTCAGTTAGAGGACCTAGTCTGTCCCCTTGCTTCCCTGTGTTTCAAACTTTCCGGTCTGAAACCGTTTAAATTAGAGGTTTTAGTCCTAACCCCTCTATTGTGTGTGTCAGAGGATAGAGTTTTTCCTGCCCTAGGTGTGGTGCAAGTCTGTGACTGTTTTTCCGATTGGTACCATACCTGTGATTTTTTGTCTGGGTGATTGGTGGTAGTTGGTTACGATGTCTAAAGATTCTAAGGAGCACAAGACCTCGGGCTTCAAGAAATGCTCAAAGTGTGGCTATAAAATGTCCATTACCGATGATCATTCTGTATGTGTATATTGTCTGGGAGCAATCCATCTGCAGGAGTCTTGCAGCTTCTGTCATGCATTTAGTCCTAGGGTCCTTCAGGAAAGAAAGAATAAGTTGATTCTGAAGGGACTTCTGAAACCCTCCTTTGAAGAGGGTCTGGAATCTGCTTCCAGCTCTAAATCTAAAACCACAAAATCAAAAAAGGGGTCTCCAGCTCTTTCAGTCCCCTCGGAGCCACCAGAGAAAATAGCTAAATTAGCTTAGACATCCTCAGCTCCACCTTCCTCGGGGCTGCAGGAAGTGTCAGTAGTGATGGAACTTGCATCGGCTCCAATCATTTTGGAACCTATTCGGAGCCGATCGCCTAGTATTACGCAAGTATCACCTGAGAGGAGATCTCGATCTCCCTCCCTGTTCTCCAAATCCTCTAGGACATTATCGGATGTGGATGTCTATAGAGTGGTGCAGAGACTCCTTCAGTCACTGGTCTTGGCAAAATTGTTCTCGGCTCCGTCCCTGTTGGCCCCGGAGCCCATCCTGCAACCTACTTCCTCCGAGCGCATCCCAGCCTTCGGAGCCGGAGTGCTCGGCTCCATGTGATGTCTCCAGGTCGGTTCCGATGGCCCCTCCTGGCTTATCTGTGCCGACGTCAGCTCCGACCCCGTCGGCGCCGTCCACGGGATTCAGGACTCTGGATTCTTCAGTCGGACCCGAGGGAGAGGCTTCGGGACATCTCTTGGTTCCTAGTCTCCCTCTCGGTGCTTTGGCTCGGGGAAGTCCGATTCCTTTCATGGCTTCAGAGGCTGGTCACTCCTCGGACTCAGGGGGACCAGCCTTTGAGGCCATGCGGAGTGCGCTGGCCAGATCATTAGCGATATGTGGGTCGGTCATTCTGTCCCCTGCCACTCCGGTGCGGATCTCTAATCACCACCTATCTTTAGACAGCAGAGCCCCAAGGCCTCAGGGTACCCCCATGAGTGGTCCCCAAGTTTCTGAAGGCCCCTCAGAGTGCTTGCCTGAAGAGCCCCCTAGAAAGAAAACGTGCAAGAGGAAGCACGTAGACTCCCAGGATTAGTCTCTCACCTCAGATACTGACCTTGAGGAATCGGAGGGGTCCCCCAAGTCATCCACTGAGGATGTTTCTTTCTCTGACATCCTAGAGATCTTGAAACAAAGAGGTGACAGGCCGTCCAAAGCCCCCTCCGAGGATGAGTCAGTCTTCCTGAAGGCCTTCGGTGCTCAGCCCTCCGCCTCCTGGGTGTCTCCACCCTTCGAGCTCCTGGATTTGATTTGTCGAAGGGTGTGGGAGAACCCTGACTCTGTGGAACCAGTCCCCAGGAGACCTAATAAATTTTTTTTTGCTCCCCCTGGTAAGCAATTTCTGTCCAAGGGAGTCCCTGTGGATGCCATGGTGGTGGCAGCAGCCACTCAAGGAATTAGCCGAGACTTCTTCCACCATCCATCCTCCTAACAAGGAGTCTAGGACCATGGTCCGGTACGGGAAGCTTACCTTCTCTTCAGCGACCTTTACCTTACGGTCGCTGAACTATTTATCTCACTTTATGTGGTTGCAGAGAGATCTCCTCAAGGAGCTTGGAGATACTCTCACGGGTAACGTTTCTGAGGTGGTGACCCAGGCGGTTACCGCCCAGATGTCTACCCTCAATTCTATAGTTAACTCCTCCATGAGGCTGATTTCATATGCAGCCGAGGGAGAGGGTAGGGCAGCAAGCTCAGGAGTTGGCCTTAGGAGACCGGCCTGGATGTGCCTTTGTCATTTCGCGGAGGTCTTCAAGTCTTCATTCACTGACTCCCCTTTGATGGTTCCTCTTTGTTCGGAACCAAGGTGAAAGACACCCTCACCAGGTGTGAGCAGGAGGGAAAAACTCTGTCTGCTGTAGGGGTCCATTTTTCCCTTCCCTCTAGGCCTTATCCCAAGGCCCAGAGGGGTGGAAAAATGTGGTTCAAGAAATCACAGAGGTTTTTTCCCGGTGCACAAGGTGAGCCCCCCCTCCAGAGGCAGAGGAGGGTGGGTTATTCAGGGAGACACCGCCCTAGAGGGAGAGAAGGCCCCCGCAACTCAGGAGACCGCGATTCCTTTTGCGGTTCTCCCTACCGTCGCTCCTGATGGGAGGCCCAATTGTGTGTTTCTGGAGACAGTCGGGGGTCGAATATCATTATACCTGGAGGCCTGGCAAGACATCACCCAGGACAAAATGGGTTTTACGAATAATTTCTAGAGGTTATGTCATTCCCTTCTCGTCAGACCCCCCTCCAGTCAGAAAAATCCCGGATGTTCCACCCAGTCAAAGGGATTATGCAGCTTCAGAAGTTTCAAAGCTGCTAGAAAAGGGAGCCATCCAACATGTCCCCTCAGACCAGATCGGATTAGGGACTTACTCAAGATTCTTTTTGGTGCCGAAAAGAACAGGGGACCTGAGACCCATATTAGATCTCAGCCGATTGAACAACCATGTACAAAAGTCCAAGTTCCGAATGGTCACATTGCAGTCTATTCTCCCATTGTTGGGAAAAGCAGTATGGATGTGTTCCATCGACCTCAAGGATGCTTACTAACGCATCAAAATGGACAGGGCATCCAGGAGTCACCTACGCTTCCGGCTGGGAGCCAGTCATTTTCAGTTTCGAGCCCTGCCCTTTGGTCTCACCACAGCCCCCAGGGTGTTCACCAAATGCATGGCAGTGGTGACTGCTCACTTGAGACGTCAAGGATTCCAGGTGTTTCCATATCTGGACAACTGGCTCCTCACTGCCACCACCAGGCATCTACTAATTCAGACCACTATAAATCTGTGTCAACAGTTGGGCATAACATTGAACTGGGAAAAATCTGCCTTGTTGCCCTCACAGCATGTCACTTTTATAGGTGCAGAACTAGACACTGTCCTCATGCAGGCGTTTCTACCACAGGAAAGAATCAGAGCCCTACAACAACAAGTTCACTCCCTGCTCCCTCTGAGAAAAGCAAAGGCAAGATGGGTTCTCCAACTCCTGGTGACTATGGCTGCGATGATTGTTAGTCCCTCTAGCAAGGTTACATATGAGACTCCTTCAGTGGCTTTTCTTTGCCCAGTGTTCTCTATTCAACGTCTTTTGCTTTCTCACCCTATTCTACTCACAGACAGGTGCAAACAGGATCTCAGTTGGTGGCTTCACACCGCCAATCTGGACACGGGAAAGCCCTTCATTCCACCGCCCCCCAATTGCCACGGTGACCACGGATGCCTCCCAGATTGGGGGGGGGGGCATTATCTAGGCAGGACAGTCCAAGGCACGTGGCAGGAGCACAAGATACATTTGCATATCAATGTCCTGGAGATGAGAGCTGTGCTACTAGCATTGCAGGCACTTCAGAGCTTTCTCTCTCTCGGGACTATTGCAATCCACTCGGACAATATGTCAGTGGTGTGGTATCTGAACAAGCAGGGAGGAACCAAGTCATATCCCCTGTGCAGAGAGGCCATGCTAGTGTGGCAGTGGGCAGTGTCTCCCCAACGTTTTCTGGTGGCAATGCACATTCCGGAGAAGTCCAAAGTGATCGCAGACAGGCTAAGCAGAGCTATTCTGATGCCTTACGAGTAGTCCCTGAACTGTCAAGTTGCGGAATGGATCTCCCACAGGTGGGGTCAGCCTTGCTGCGACCTTTTTGCCAGCCCCCTCAATGCCAAATGCAGCAGCTACTTCATGTTGATCCTCCCTCAGGGGGAGTCACCCAGGGACGCTCTAGTCCACAATTGGCCCTTCGGTTTACTATATGCCTTCCCTCCGGTCCCCTTGCTGTCAAAGGTTATTCAGAAAGTGCAGTCCTTGGGGAGCAGAATGATTCTAATTGCCCCACACTGGCCTCCTCAGGTTTGGTTCCCCTTTCTCCATCCCTACTTCGTGGACGCTCCTTGGATTCTGGATCCACAACCAGACATACTGACACACGTGTCAGGGCAGCTCCATCCCTCTCTGCGGACCCTCTGGTTGACAGCCTGGCTACTCCACTTCCATCATTAGTTAGGCTTCTTCATTTCTCGCCGGAGGTAGTTCATATTTTATCTTCCTCTCATAAGCCCTCGACCAGGAAGATTTATTCCAGCAAATGGAAGAGAGTTTCAATTTGGGCTCATACCCAAGGGATTGACCCTTACACGGCTCCAATTTCATCTGTTTTTGAGTTCTTGTCTATGCTTTTTCACCAGGGCTCAGCGGCCGCCACCATTAAAGTCCAATTGGTGGCGATTTCTACCTTTCATATCGCTAATGAGCCTAGTTTGATGGCTCACAGACTCTGTAAGGCTTTCCTGAAGGGCACTCTGTTACTCCGTCCTCCGGTATCGGAAGCTGTCATGCCTTGGGATTTAAACTTTGTTCTACAGGCTCTTATTTAATCACCCTTTGAACCTGCAGCTACTTGTGATTTAAAATTCTTGACCTGAAAGACTGTCTTTTTAGTAGCTATCACATCAGCCAGACGGGTTTCAGAGATTCAAGCTCTATAAATAAAACCCCCCATAGTTGATTTTTCATAAAGACAGGGTTTCTCTTAGACCGAACCCCTCCTTTCTTCCCAAAGTGGCATCAATCAGTAACCTTAATCAATCCATTGAATTGCCAGTGTTTTTTCTCCAGTTCTCAAACAAGGCAGAATTCAAATTCCATCAATTGGATGTACACAGACAATTACGTTTTTATCTGCACAGAACGAAAAGCCTCAGAAAATCTGATCAATTGTTTCCTTTTCGGAAAACAGAATGGGGTCTCCTGTTTCTTCAGGGGGTAAAGATTTACCGTTTCCGGTGAAGGCTCACTCTACTCTGTATCTACATCTACAGCCTATCAGGCTAGACTGTCTATGGATGATATTTGTGCTGCGGCTACTTGGGCATCTCCTCACACCTTTGTTACTCATTACAAGTTGGATGTGGTATCTAGGGGCAGGTCTTCCTTTGGTTCCACAGTGCTCAGGATTATTTTCCACTGAGCCTCCCAAGATTTAGGTGCTGGGGACACGCTGTCCCATGGGTAAGAATTTAGGCGAGATTGGACTACATAACATCAAGACGTTATGTACTCACCATAACATTCGATGTATGTAGTCCATCTCGCCTCACATTCTTACTTACCCCCCTTCCTTCCCCCTTCCTGGAGGATCTGGAGGTTAGGTCTGGTTTTCAGAGTTCCCTTCACTCTTGGTTTGTTCTTCCTTTCCTTGGGTGTTATGCATGGAGAATGAGTGCTGGTGTTCGCAACTAGATCTGGGGATATAGCGCAGTGCAAAATGGGATACCATCTTAGCCCAGCCAATAGAAAGACTTTGCGCTAGAAAAGTTTTGGCCGAGTCGGAGCCAACATTAGGCTCCGAACCCACGGGTAAGAATGTCAGGTGAGATGGACTACATACATCAAACGTTATGGTGAGTACATAACTTCTTGATGTGAGAGTGTTCGATCTCGCCGTTTGTTCTTACACCTGGGTTCGGAGCCGATCCTCGGCTCCGTGTCAGCCGCTTGCAAGCTCTGCATCGAGAAGAAGCTCGAGACCAATCTAACTCCCACAATCCCCCTCTGCCTTTACCTCAGATCTAGTTTGCCGCTGCAGCGTTCGCATCAGTTTGATGAGCTTGAGCAACCTTAAGCTAAGATTTATATTTTTTCTTATATTTCTTAAGAAATTTTCTTCAAAATATTATCTAAGTGACTGTGTGTGTGTGTGTTTATAGTGTTTCGAGGAATCCTCAGTTCCATATAAAGTTATTTTAACTTTATTAGAGTTTTCCCTCGGGGCCTAACCCCACTAAAGTTACTGGATTGGACATCCCTTTTACTGGATTGACTATTGGATTGACCTTTTTACCGGATTTGACTAAACTTACTGGATTAGACATACTACTGGATTTGACTTTTATTAAATTTAACCTTGTTACTTTAATAAGATGTCTGAGAAAGCTAAGTCTGGCTTTAAACGTTGCCAATGTGGGCAAAAGATGTCAGTGACTGATAACCATAGTTCCTGCGTCTACTGTCTTGGCCCTCTCCATCTGCAAGAAGACTGTTCAGTTTGTCATTCTTTCAGTGGAAGGGTCATGACAGATAGGCGCAGGAAACTTATGGATAGGGGTCTTGTAAAACCTACCTTTCAAGAGGCTCTGGATGCATCAGACCAGGCATCCAAATCCTCGAAGGAATCGAAGACGTCGGAGCCCAGGTCATCGGCTCCGAGCTCTTCAGTTAAAGTTCGATCACCGGTTCCACAGACTTCGGGGCCGAGTGTTGAACTTTTGTCAGTATCCGAGCCTCGAGTCTTGGAACCGGTGACGGAGCTCCCTCCACCGACACTGTTGAGGTCGGCTCCGTCTTCGATTCCTTCGACGCTCTTCCAGACCCTCTCCGACACCGATGTAGACAGCGTGGTGCAGAAACTAATGGAGAATACGGCCTTATCCAAACTCATCTCTGTCTCCTCCCAGTTGGTGTCGAGACTCGAAGGCCTACCCTTATCTCCATCTGTTCCTCCTCCGAAACCTATCCAGTCTTCGGAGCCGGAAGAGGCTGATCTGCTGATTGTGGAGCCCTCGGTGCCAGAACCGTCCTTCTCTCGGTCGGCGCCGTTCATCTCGACTCCGTCGGATCCGTGCCGAGTCTCGGGCGAAGATCCATCCTTGGTTCCGGGACCGGGTCGGACCGATGTTTCGGTTCCGACTCTCCCTCTCGGGGCCTCGGCTCGGATCGACTCGGCTCCGTCCTCGGGGTCGATGCCTTCGGTGCCTGTCTCGGGGATTCTTCCCATTTCCTCGGAACTGGGAGATACCTCGACTCGGGACCCGGGGGCCTTCGACCTCATGAGGAAGGTGTTGTCTACCCAGACAACCACATCAGCAGAAACAGCTTCTCCTCCCCATAAAGGACCGTTATCCTCCTCTGCACCCACGGCTACATCTAAGCATCGAGCACCTGTGTCTCAGCCACCCCTGGAGGGTGCCCCCTCTTCCTCGGAGGCTTCTTCGGATGCTCCCACCGAAGAAGTTCCGAGGAAAAGATTGTGTAAGAGGAGACACTTAGATTCTCCACAAGAATCATTGACATCGGACACGGACTTAGATGAGTCAGAAGGGTCCCCAAAGTCACCCTCAGAGGATGTCTCTTTTTCTGACATCCTGGAGATCCTAAAGCAGAGAGGTGATTGGCAAGCCCTCCCCCTTTCTGAGGATGAGTCAGTTTTGCTGAAGGCATTCGGTGCTCGCCCTTCCTCCTCCTGGGTCACTCCGCCCTTCGATGAGTTGATGGAGCTGATTGCTCGAAGGGCGTGGGAGACACCTGACACGGTGGAGCCAGTCCCTAGAAAGCCTAACAAATATATTATTGCCCCTCAGGATAAGGCTTATCTGACAAAGGGAGTGCCAGTGGACGCTATGGTGGTGGCAGCGGCCACGAAAAAGGAGATGTCTGAATCTTCCTCATCTGTCCATCCGCCTAACAGAGATTCTAGGACTATGGACAGGTATGGGAAGCGCATTTTAGTTCAGCGGCTTTTCTATGCGATCCCTGAACTATTTGACCCACTTCACGGCTACAGAGGGATCTAATCAAAGAGTTGGGAGATACCCTCCAGGGTACTACAGATGCTGCTATTTCAGAAAAAGTTACAGCACATCTCAATACCCTTACATCCATTGTAAACTCGTCCATGAGGCTGATCTCATACGCAGAAGGATCGAGTAGGGCAGCAGCTTCAGCGATTACTCTTCGTAGACAATCCTGGATGCGCTTATGTTCATTTGCGGAAGCCTTCAAGTCTTCCTTTACTAACGCCCCATTTGATGGTGCCACTCTCTTTGGCCCCAAAGTAAAGGAGACCCTTACCCGGTGTGAGCAGGAGGGAAAGACTCTGTCTGCTGTCGGAGTCCGTTTTTCCACCTCATCCAGACCGTACCCCAAAGGGCAACGTGGTGGAAAAATGTGGTTTCGAAAACCCCAAGGATCTTTCCCAGGCACACAGGGTGATGCCCCCTCTAGAGGCAGAGGAGGGGGCAGAGGTGGAAGACGCCGCCCTGGCAGCAGAGGGGGTCTGCAAAACCAAGGTGACAGGGATACAACCCCTGGGAAACCTTTCCAGCACTCCTGAGAGGAGGCCCGACTGTCCTGCTCTGGAGGCAGTCGGGGGTCGCTTAGCTTTATACCCTCAGGCCTGGCAAAATCTTACATCAGACAACTGGGTAAAAAGCATGGTTACCAGAGGCTACAGAATACCCTTCCTATCGCCCCCAATTCCGAAGAGAAGACTCCCAGATGTGCCGCCCCATCTGCGAGACCCTGCAGCTATAGAAATTTCAAAGCTGCTAGAAAAAAGAGTCATCCAACCAGTCCCAGCGGACCAAAGAGGATTCGGAACTTTTTAGTTCCAAAGAAGACAGGGGACTGGAGGCCGATTCTGGACCTAAGCAACCTCAATACCTTCGTCAAGAAAGAAAAGTTCCGAATGGTCACGCTTCAATCGATCCTTCCATTTTTACAGAAGGACGACTGGATGTGCTCAATAGATCTGAAGGACGCATACTACCACATCAAAATGGCCAGGGCGTCCAGAGATCACTTGCGCTTCCGGCTGGGAGCCAGCCACTTTCAGTTTCGAGCCCTGCCCTTTGGTCTGACCTCAGCCCCCAGGGTTTTCACCAAATGCATGGCAGTGGTGGCGTCTCACCTGAGGCGCCTGGGATTCCAGGTGTTTCCGTATCTGGACGACTGGCTCCTTTCTGCCACCACCCAGCATCAACTGATTCAGGCCAGGGACTACACACTACAGCTTTGTGTTCATCTCGGAATTTCCGTAAATTTCGAAAAATCTTCACTACAGCCATCACAGCATATCTCATTCATAGGAGCAGAATTGGATACGCATCATTTAATTCTAAGACTTCCTCCAGAAAGGATAGCCTCACTACAAAGCCACATATCTCTTCTTCTGTCATCCAGAAAATCCCCAGCAAAACTGGTTCTGAAGGTTTTGGGTCTCATGGCAGCTTCTCTCATTGCGATACCTTTGGGAAGACTGCACATGAGAGTTCTACAATGGCTACTGTTTGCACAATGGTCGTTCCAACAGTTACCTCTGACACACTTGAAGTTCTGATCACAAACGCATGCAAATCACACCTAGCCTGGTGGCTTCAGACTTGCAACCTTTCCAGCGGAAGACCATTTGTGCTACCCACGCCGACAGCTACGGTGACCACAGACGCTTCCCTGATAGGGTGGGGGGGCATCTTTCAGGGACAAGACAGTCCAAGGCGAATGGACCAATTTAGAGTACAATCTGCACATCAATGTTCTAGAGTTGCGGGCAGTGTTTCTAGCGTTGCAACACTTTGCTCCCCTTCTTCCTCTAGGGACTATTGCAGTTCAGACGGACAACATGTCCGTAGTCTGGTACATAAACAAACAAGGGGGAACCAAGTCTTATCAGCTATGCAGAGAGGCCATGAGAATCTGGCAATGGGCGGAGTCCACGGGTCGCTTTCTGATTGCAACGCACATCCCGGGGTCATCCAACGTCATAGCCGACAGGCTGAGCAGAGCAATCCTGTTGCCTCACGAGTGGTCCCTCAAACAGTCAGTTGCAAAGAAGATTTTTCGCAAGTGGGGCCAGCCTTCCTGCGATCTGTTTGTGTCTCCAATGAACGCCAAATGCAGGAGCTACTTTGCCCTATTACCCCCTCCAGGGGAAGTCCCCAGGGACGCGCTAGTTCACGATTGGCCCCCGGGTCTCCTGTACGCCTTTCCTCCCTTTCCCCTGATTGCAAAGTTTCTGCAGAAAGCCAACAACCTGCAAAGGACGATTATCCTCATTGTCCCATTCTGGCCTCGTCAAATCTGGTTTCCCTTTCTTCTGGCACACCGCATTCGGGGACCCTGGATCCTGGACCCGGAGCCAGATCTACTGGCCCACTCGTCAGGGGCTCCCCACCCCTCGCTTTTGTCACTCCATCTAGCAGCTTGGCTGCTCCGCTTCCCTTCTTAGCCAGGTCTGATCTTCTTTCACCTGCAGTTCAGAATATACTAGTGGCTTCTCATAAAGCTTCCACTACAAAGACCTACACTAGTAAATGGAAGCGTTTTGTTTTCTGGGCAAATACACAGCATTTGGACCCTGTTATGGCTCCTTTAAACAAGATCTTGGAGTTTTTAACAGAATTGTTCCACCAAGGAGCTTCTCCTGCCACTTGAGTGCAATTGGCTGCCATTTCCAACTTTCATGTGGAAGAATGTGGGGCTCCTATTATGGCTCACAGACTTTGTAAGACCTTTTTAAAAGGATCTTTCCATATTAGACCACCAGTTAGAACTCCTACATCTCCTTGGAATCTGAACCTGTTATTGTCTAAATTGATGTTACCTCCGTTTGAACCAGCCTCCTCTTGTCCATTGAAGTATTTGTCGTGGAAGACCCTCTTTTTGGTGGCCATTACATCAGCTAGGCGGGTGTCAGAGCTTCAGGCTCTTTCTATTAAACACCCTTATCTGATCTTTTACTCTGACAGAGTATCTCTTCGCACTAATCCATCCTTTCTCCCCAAAGTTTGCTCTATTAATAACATTAATCAATCCATTGAACTCCCTACCTTTTTCAAAAATCACTCCAATAAGTTGGAGTATATGTTACACAAGTTGGATGTTCATAGACAACTTAGATTTTACCTGGATAGAACAAAGGATCACAGGAAATCAGATCAACTTTTTGTTGCCTTTGCGGACAGCAGGAAAGGTGTAGCAGTTACTAAACGAACCCTTTCCAAATGGCTAACTGATTGCATTATATTTGTTTATGCTTCTTCGGAACAAACTTTACCTGCCAAACCCAAGGGGCACTCTACAAGATCAGTATCTACATCCCTGGCTCATGCAGCTCGCTTACCGTTAGACACTATTTGTGCAGCTGCCACTTGGTCTAAACCACATACATTCATTTCTCATTACAAGGTGGACAGGGTTTCTAGGGACAGGGCAACCTTTGGTTCCACTGTGCTCAAGAACGTTCTCCCGTGAGTTCCTCAGGAACATGGAGCTAGGGACGCTACCCAGGTGTAAGAACAAACGGCGAGATCGAACACTCTCACATTTAGAAGTTATGTCCTTACCATAACGTTCCATGTGGAGTGTTCATCTCGCCTTTGTTCTTACATTCCCACCCTCCCACCCTCAGGAAGAACGTACAGTTTGGTTTATTCTGCTCCTGCATTCGCAGTTGTTGGCTATATAAGTATGTACATATGTATATATATATGTATAAGTGTTCTTGCAGTTTTGTTGTTTTTGCATGACTGTGTTTCTCTCTCTGACTTCTGGTTTGCTTGCAAACTAGATCTGAGGTAAAGGCAGAGGGGGATTGTGGGAGTTAGGTTGGTCTCGAGCTTCTTCTCGATGCAGAGCTTGCAAGCGGCCGACACGGAGCCGAGGATCGGCTCCGAACCCAGGTGTAAGAACAAAGGCGAGATGAACACTCCACATGGAACGTTATGGTAAGGACATAACTTCTAATTCCCTCTTATTCCTGTATCTTTTAGGGGAGGTTCTGTGTTTTAGACCTACAGAATCCTGACTCGCCTATCTTGCAAGCCTTACCCAGAATTTCACTCCTGTTGGCTACCTACAGAGTTACTCCAGTTCCATTTTTGGCAAGGGACCCTTACCTAGTCAGGGTGGCCATTTCTCTGTATGGGATAATACTAATGGTTTAGAACCTTTTAGTGTTCCTGTACCCAGCATTTTACATTCCCTTTCACATATTTCTGATTCTGGCTGAATTATTTCTGCATTAAAATTAATCTGTGATCCATTTTATTTTCATCATTGTGTTGACTCTTCATTTTTATCCTTGATGATGTGTAGGGCATTGCTTACATGAACCTTTTTTTATACATCCCCTTATTTAAGTATCCTATCCCTTCTTGGAATTTAAAGGTTTTAGAAAATTTGAATGTGCCTGCATTTGAATCACCTGCTAAAGTTGATTTAAAGTATGTATCTTGGGAAAGTCTTAGGAACAGCATCTGTGTGGTGTCGTTAGCCGATCATAAGGATTTGAAACTCCATTGCTTTCTTTTGATTTGGAGTCCTAAGTAGGCTAGCTAGGAAAGAGGATGTCCTCTGCTGCATAACACTTTATTGATATTTCACATTTATTGTACTTGTGCAGTTTGCATGCATGGTGTACACTACCTTCCTCCAGGTGGGAATATCCCGTTTACCCTTTTATTCTATTATTTTAGGACTGTTTGTGCATCAGGCACTGCTTATTCCCAAGAGTTACATTTTTCTCTAATCCAGGAGTTCCACTACATTTACTTTTTTCTGCCCAATAACTTAATTCATTTTCCTCTCAAGAGTTATCCTTTCATATTTCCTAATAATTTTAGCACTTTGCTTTTCCTTCCATTTAGATTTTCTCTGTACCTTCTCCTAAAGTTTCCATTTTGGTTTTGTGCTTCCTACCTGGCTTATATTTTAACACTTCATTTTCTGCCATCCTTATGCTGTCTGTTATATTCTTCGCCTCTGCTATTCTTGGCTATCACTTCCAATGTCTTATAATTCCTTACATCATTATCGGGAACAAGGCTATTAAAACCTTAACATATTTGTTTTCCTACATCTCTCCAAGCTTATTTAAGTAAGTGCATATTTTGCAGTTCCCATTCATAGCCCAGTATCCTACTCAACAGTTTTTGCATTTCCTTTTGAAATATATCCAACTAATTGAAAGCCCCAAAAATGTGTCCAGTCCCCCCTTTGTGCTTACATCTCCAATGATCCTAGTTAACCTCTGGAATCCTTTTATGTAGCATATTCTAGGTATAAAAATATTTTTCCAAGCATTTCCATGGAGATGCTCTGAACTTCCCACTTTGGTTTCTACCCCTAGGTATCTCACAATTCCCAACCAGTTCTCCTCTGTAATCTTCTGCCTGTTATTCTCTGTTAGCTCTGAATCTGCTTAACCATTATCTTCCTCCTTTCTATTTGTAGTGCACCACACATCTACCTGATATCCTGTTATTGCTTCTGTTAGAATTCTAATCGGCTCAGACATTTCTTTATTGATCTTTTTTCTTACCAATGTTGTACTCTTCCAAGACATCATATGATCTGTACACCATAAAGTTTCACCCTTCCAATCTGTACTTTTCCACTAGCTCTACCCACCTCATTCTCCAATCCCCAATTATGAGTTGTTCCCAAAAACATACTTTTCTTTCGCTGTGCACCAATTTCTTATCACCCTCATATCTGGTATGAATTTTTGTTTGTTCAGTCCAGTAGGCTAAAGTTCAAATTTCCTTTTTTGATATTCCCTGTTCTTTAATGCACTATTTTATCATTATAGCTTCATTACCTCCCTCTCTTGTTGCGTGGTCTGAACGTCATCCATTTTCCCCTCTTGATTATACCTCGTATTGTGAATAGAATACATCAGTCTGATTTGTGCTGCTTATTTGCAAATGAGTTGGTACTAACCTGCTTTCCCTTGTTGGTATAATCATCCTCTGCCATCATACCTCTCAACTTCTTGGTGCAAGAAATCAGGAGAAAGCCTAAAAAATGGGGGGGGGGGGATAAATGCCCAAGAATAGGGACACATTTAAATATTGCTGTTATAAATTTTTTAAGTTGTTAGAATGACCGGATTTGTTTTAGCATGCAGTTTCTGAATGATATGAAGTCTGAAACTTAAATGTAGTGACTTCATCCTCAGTGATATGCCAGAAAACAATAAATTTTATGAGGAACAGGGCCAAAAATATGAGGCACAAATCTGGACAGTTGAGAGGCATGTCTGCCAGTCTACTCTTAGACCTTTGTCCTCTTATATAAAATATTTCAGTATTACTTTCCTTAACCTCTCCCAGAAATCCTCATCAGTGACATGTATGAAAGCCGGAGCTGCAGACATTTTTATTGCCTGCATTTCATCCACTTTTATCTCCTGTCATGTCTCCTCTAGAGACCGCCTAACTTCCTTTGCTTTTCTCATTCTTAGATGTCGCAAACCTTCTATTACCCCACTGTTGTGGATAATCTGTCACCAGTTTGAATATGGGACCATAGTTCACATGAATTGCCTTTGTTTTATCTTCATTTATCTTATACCCTGATAGCTGTGTAAAATGCATTAGTATGTCAGAAAGCCTTGGAATATCCCCCTCTTTTAGTTGTAAAAGAACATCTGTGTACAAAGCAGTTTTTCTCCTCTCTCATTCCAATCTCACCACTGATACATAACTGCCTAACTGCCTAACATTTGGAGCTAGAGGCTGTAAATACAGTGCAGATAACAGAGCCGACAGGTAGCAATCCTGCTAAGTCCCTCTAGCTATTGTAAATCACTTGTATACTTGGTTAATGCCTGTACCTGGTACCCCCTAGTGCATTTTATCAAAAGCCTTCTTAGCATCAAGTCCTAACAAGGCCAACTCCTTTTTAAGTTTCCAGGTATATTATGCATCTGCTCTTAAAATATTATCAAATGCTTGTCTCGTTTTATGAATCCATTGGTCCAGTGTAATAATTATTGGAAGAATGTAAGCTAGTTATTCACTGGTGTCACTGCAAGTTCTTTATAATCGTGGTTCAATGCTGAAGTTGGGCTATATAAGCCCTGGTTAGCCATGTCTCTACCTTTTAATATTACTGAACTAACCACCTAACATGAACCTGGGATTTCATGCTGCCACAGAATCATATTAAACAACTCGCACCATTGGGAGATGTGTTACTTTATTTTGATAATTCCACTAGAAACCCATCTAGTCTCTGGAACTTGCCATTGTCTGCCTTACAAACAGGTCCTTATTTCTTGTGCACTTGCTGACCTCATCAGTCCTTGCCCTTCCCCTTCAGTTATCCTCTCAAGCTCTACTCCCCTCAAGGAACTCTATTAGCTTCTGCAGCTAATCTACGCTCTTTTAATTTTGTGTAGTATCTACTTGTTGTGTCTTTTGGCTTTTCCCGGTTAGGGGTCGCCACAGCGGTACTCCGGTCCGCTAATGATTGGCAGTAGATTTTTACATGCCGAGTTGCCGGCCCTGACGCACAAACTTCAACGAAGGTACGCCCATTCACGCATGTCTCCACACAGAAGATGCTCTAGCTGAGAATCGAACAAGACAACGTCTTACTGTGAGGTGACAACGCTACTGCAGCAGTATCTACTAAAGACCTCTATCATCTCCCTTGGTTTCTTGAATAGCATGCCTGTCTCTGTGTCACCAAATGGGATGGGTTAATTCAAGAACCAAAAAGGAATTTGTCCAGGCTAAAAATGGCCTTGAAGGGTAGCTAGCCTAGTACTTGCCTATGAACCTATAACGTGGAGAACTGTAGGATGTCAGTCATTCATACTACCTCAGTGGCACATGTTCTGGGCCTGTACAAACAAACTGAAAGCTTTCCAGAGCACAGAAATTCCTCCTCTGACTCCCTGTGATATGGGATCGGCTAAGCCCTTTCCTTCAGTTCAGTTGTTCAGGGCTTTAGTGCTAAATAGGAATAATCAAGGAGAACCAAAAGTAAGAATCTGCTATAGCCAACCAGTTTGCACCCAGAAATCACTAACACAAGGTTGGATATCATTGAACTATGTGTAAATATGCACTCACACACAAATGTTTATGTAGCACAAGTTAAATCTGTATGCTGTGTTAAGAGTTTCATTTGTAAAAGGTCAGGGCTGTGATTTTTGACCAGGTTATATGTTATTGACTAACCAAAATGGCTTTGGAGCTTTACAGTGGTTTTCTTCTAGCCTGCCTTAGCCTTTAGAGTGGCATTCTTGTGTACCTGCATTGTTGCAGTTTTTTTTTTTCTGTATGCCATTTTTCCTTGCTGTGCATCTGTTGCATATTAACCTTTTTATATCGGATATAAGCCACAGTCCAGGACTGGACTTGGCTCTTCCTTTGTTGAGGAGCTATAGAATTTAATATGGAGAGGAAGATTTTGTTGGTGTTACTGCATCGGCAAAAGACTGTTTTAATGCTTCTTGGTTATTGTGCTTAAGGATAGACAGCATTTCTTTATTGAAGTTGGTTGCATTTCTGACTTTTATATTGAATCCTTCTATAAATTTTGGTATTTTTCTGTGTGGTAAAAATCAGGTTATGATCACTAATGTTCTGGTACAATTCCCATATAGTAAATTTTGTCACTGACTGTTAGTGGAAGAGAGAGCATTTTGGAATGGACACTAACTTTGTCCTTGTAGTCATATGTATTAACTGTTAATCCAAAACTAATAGGATGAATAGTTCTGAATACACTCGGACCAATCAGTGTTTAGGTCACCTGGGATTATTCTTTCAGGAAATGTTTATAGTTATCTGTAAGACTTCAGAAGCTGATTTGTCTGCACTTGGAGGTATACGCAGTGTTGCTATGCTTTGAGTTAATTTTAAGAGCAACTACTATGGCTTAATGCTTGGCATTTATGTGGGTGTTTGGCAGGATTAAAAGCTTTTAAATATATAAAGGCTACACCACCAGCTACTTTGTACTAGAACAATCACTACAGGTTAATTTCATAGCCAGGCGGCAGTATTTCTTCAACTTATGTGTGCGATTTAAGCTAGGTTTTTGTTGTGGTTGTCAAAAGTATACAAAGCTATTCAGCTGTGCGTGTCTGTTAATTTATTCCTTATCATAGGCATTTATATGACATTTTTATTTGTCAAGGGTTGTTCCACAAGATTGCTCAAGATAGTATTATGCTTGGCATGTCCTGAATTAGGGTGAATGTCCCCATATTTTAGAAGAAATTCATGCTTAGATTTCAGCTGGAGTTTAGATTTTTGTAATAAGGTTTGGATGTATATGGTTTGTTTAATTTTAGAGATGTTTTTGTCTATTTGGAGTTAATAGTAGTGATGTTCGATCATGCACCTTTCTTGGTTTTGGAGGTTAAGGAGAAGATTTTAAAGACAGCATACCACTGCCACTGCAGAGCACCACCAGGTGACCTACTGTAATTTTGACAGTGATGCTAAGCCTGTGCAAGATGCCATGTCTCAGTCTGCCTTTAAACTGAGTTTAAGCAAGCTTTCCATTGTGCTTTCTTTTTGGAGGGAGTCTTCATACCAAGGATCACCACAGAAGGAAATAGGCACTCAGCATATTTCATGGTCTCTGTGACTCCCTATCGCTGTCATTTTCAGGGCTAGGCCTGCCTATTGATAAGATTATTATTGCAGACTAAGGAGAGCCCCAGCCATTAGCTGGTGGTTACTTGGTCCAGGTGTACGAGTAGAGAGAACCAGGAGTGACATCTTAGACTGGTATTCGCAGTCCTGACTACAGTCTGTTTTCTTGTAACTTAGGAGTCATTACAGAGCACCCCTGGGCACTAGAGATGGTCACAGACTGCCATGTCTGTTGCAAGCTGTTGAGCAGATAAGTCTCCAGTGAAGGACCTAACCAACTCGGTAAAATTCTTGGAACATGCCAAGACTATATTCCTCAAAGAATCTTCTTCTGAAGCAGGCCTGGGTTTTTGCTCGCACCTCCTCCTCTTTGTAAAAGAGAGATACTTCATTCTCATCCTGGCCCTTGACTTCAGTATGCAAATCCAACATGTCAGTTTTTGGATTTTGACTCCAAGTGTTCACATGCCTGTTACTGCAGAGTACCTGGATGGTGTCATTGGGCATGATGCACACCTTCTGCCATATCGTTTTTTGGGAGGCCTCCACTGAAAGATCCACCATTTTATTTTAAGTGGGCACCACTTTCAGTACTGTATGTGCCTCTTTGATGTTTCCATTTTATTTATCAAGGTGCTACCACTGTAGCAGAGGCTTTGCAGAAGGATCATCTCTGTATGTTCTTTTGTCTGGACGACTAGTCCTTGGTGCCATCATCAAAGGACAGAGTGGCAATATCTTTGGCTTGAGCATTACCACAGTCGCAGGACTAGTAGATTTGATTTTAAAACTGTTGTGTGACCATTTCCGAGGATTGCCTTCATGACAGCAGGGTTGACTGCTCTTTGTGTTCTTGCTACTTACAGAGATACGGCCCAGGATAAATATCTCTAGCAGCCTGAGACCACAGCAAACAGGTTGGAGTTGGGTGGTTGTGCTGTTTCTGGGCAAAACAGTGTACCTGACTGCCCTTGTGTCCTTTTATGCCTTTAGAGTTCAGTGCTTGGTAAGATGTTAATAGTTGCAGTCTTGCTTTGCATGTATTTGTTATCTGTTGGCATGGAATTTTACAGGAGTCCACTAATCCCAGCAGTTTATTTGCTTGCTTTCTTCCTGTGACATAACTTGCTACAGTTGCTAAAAATAGACCCCTAGTTGGTCAGGATCCATCCTTGGTTCCACTAGTACAGGAGAGGTGGATCCTATGAGAAAAGGCTGTCAGCATAAACCAGTCAGAACAACAGACAGTTCTACTTGCCATGCAAGCTTTAGAAGAAGCCACAGTTGGAGCCGCTAATGGTGTAGCCAGACAACCAGTCTATTAAAGAAACAAGACTGCACAAGCTTATCTGTCAGTCAGCCAGCCATATAGGCATCACCCTTACAGTAGTTTGTATCCTGGAAGAGGTGAATGTGATAAACAGCTTCTGTAGTCCTTTCCTGGGGCTAGGGATTCAGAGTTCTTTGAAGTGGGGCATCCTGGAGATCAACTTGTTTATCACATGGGAGACTCTCAAGTCCTCCTTTTGTTTGACCCTTCAAGACAAGGGACAGTTAAAGATGGATGCAGGTTTCCTTATGTGAGAAAAGGAGGCTGATGTATGCCTTTCCACTTTGGTTTTGCATCTAATCATAATCCGAGAATGGTCAGTACTGTATTCCTTGTCCTCAGATGGTGGCAGAGAAGGGCAAGGTTTTAGCCTGTCATATCCTTGGGAGTTCAGGATATCTTCCAGGTGTAAACCAAGGAAGATTGGAGGGGTTGGCTTAATGTAAGTGGAGCTGGTTAAGGTATTTACCTCATAGACAAGGTCCAGGGTTTGATTCTCACCTTTGAAAGGGAATTTGGCCAGGCTTAAAAATAGCCTGCAGCAGCTAGCCTAGTACTTGCCAATGAATTTATGAACCTGTGAACTGGTGGTGACCGCAGTACCACAAACCCTGCACCTCATTTTGATTCTTGTCTCCAGCCTAATTTCTAGCAGAAGTCTTGGAGGTGATGGCGGTTGCCAGAAGGTCTTTATTCTCCAGAGCTATTCTGCTAAATGTTGAAGATGTTCTTCATCTCACATTGCTGCAGTCCTTACACTTGGGTAGTCCGCTGTCCTCGGTCGGCCCGAATATCAAAGTATTAGGCTGACGTCGGTCAAGGCGCTTAAGCCTGACATCAGGACGTCAGGGTACAAATGCGCATGACCGACGTCATATCCTCAGTCTTTTTTGCCGCATGGTCCGATGCAGAAGCAGCGTTGCAAGTGCCGTTCGGCGTTCTGAAATTTTTCGAATTCGGAGTTTCAGACAGAGTCAAAGTTGGCTAAGTACCCCGTTGGGGAATATTTTAGTTTTTTCTTGCCTCAGTGGTTTACCGGATGTCAGAAAAAGTGAATAACTGTATTTCTTGTGGGAAACAGATACCGCATAGAGATTATCATACTTTGTGTATTCCTTGTTTGGGGCCTGAGCACGACGTTGTTGGGTGTCGCTTTTGTGCTAGGTTCAATAAGCGCACTATTGCGAAGGTTAGATTGTGCCAGGTTGGTCTTCGAAGCGGTGCAATTATAATATGCAGTCGGATGCTCCGACGCCCGCTTCTTCGAAGAAGCGCAAAGACAAAGCAGCTAAACCCAGGCAAGAAGAGTCGTCCGTGCGGACGCCGGTTCTTTAGAGGCGTCAGTGGAACGGTGGTTCCGGAGGCTTCTCTGGAGTCCCAGGGGAGACTTTGATATTGCAGGATGTGGCCTCTCAGGAGGCAGGTCAGGCTGAAGGGGCTTCTCAGGTTACTGTACTCCCTCCCTTCCTAGGGTGGTTAGGCCCTCTCCTTCTGTTTCCAAGGCTTCTCCCAGAGGCAGGACAGGTTTAGCTTCTGTTGGTGTCACTCCTAGATCATCAGGATCTGTGCCCAAGAAGCACATGCTTAAAATGGCAGAAGATTTAATTACTTTGATTAGAGGTTCTTTGCCCCTCCTGATAAGAGGCCTAGGGTGGAACCAGAGTTGGGGAGTTTTGAGCAGGCTTCGATGTTTCAGAGTCTTCGGCTGAAGACTTGCAGGAGTATTCTCCTTATTCTGATTCTGATGTGGATGATTCTACTCCTTCTGCTTCTCCTCCAGAGGATTTTTCTTTTCAGAGACTCTTCATTCCATGAGGGAACATTTTAAGTGGGAAGGTCAGGACTTCTCTGATTCCAGGAAAAGGCTTAGGGAATTTTTGCTTTTACCCCAGCATAGGCCTTTGGCTATACCACCTGTTCTGGATGTTGTGGAAGATGTGTTTGCAGAGGCTTCACTTAATCCTGATTCTTTGCCTCCTGCTCCTGTTAAACCGGACAGGTATTACAGGGTGCCTGAAGCTCATAAATATCTTTATAAGAGTCCTAGGACGGACCC
This sequence comes from Protopterus annectens, assembly GCF_019279795.1. NCBI lineage: Eukaryota > Metazoa > Chordata > Ceratodontiformes > Protopteridae > Protopterus > Protopterus annectens. The sequence continues at coordinate 1,878,312,676 of NC_056729.1, read as the reverse complement.
AGAAACTGTTAGTCAGGGACCTAAGGGCGTCAAGGCCTCTGTTGTAAAAAATCCGGTTCCTCCAGATAAAGAGGCCAGAGCTTTGGATAGATGGGGAAAGAAAGTCTATACTTCTTCCACCTTAGCTATGAGGGCTTTGAATTGCCAGTTTCACATGTTGAAATATCAAAACTATCTTCTTTCTCAATTGAAGTCTAAGGTAGATGCTCTGGCGGAAGGCATTGAGTGTAAAGAATTAAAAGATTTGGTACATGTTTCTGAACAGGTGGGTAAGCATTCTTTACAATGTGGTTTTGATGCTGTACAGGCCTCGTCTAGGGTGGCTGCCACTGGGTCAGTTCTTCGCAGGCACGCCTGGCTGAGGGATCAGAATTTATCTGACCATGTTAAGACAAGGATTTTAGATGCTCCTTTACAGTCTGATGTGTTGTTTGGTTCACCTGTGGAGGCAGTCTTAAAGAAAATGGAAGACAAGGCTAAGTCTATGCAGGCTGTTAAAGATTTTTTGCAAGTTCAGCCTCCAAGTTTAGTAGGAATTGGCCTGCTAAGGGGTGGACGTACCCTTCTTATGATTCACAGTCTAGGGGAAGATCTAGACGTGGTAGGGGCAGAGCTCAGGGCTCTTTCAGACCTAGAACAGGGAGTTCACCTGCACAGTCTTCGGGTGAGGGCAGGGGCCAGTCCTTTCGTAAACAGGCCCAATGACCTACCTTTTCAGCTGCCAGAGCCTTCTTGTCTGGCAGCACCTTTGGGAGGAAGGTTGGCACTCTTCAAAGAAAATTGGAGTTTAATTACCCAGGACAGATGGGTATTGGATATCATACACCAAGGTTACAAGTTTTATTTCCATACCTTGCCTCCTTTCAAAGGCATGCCAGACGTTCCTCCTCAGCAAAGAATAGAGGCTCACAAACAAATTTCTCTGCTGCTTCAAATAGGGGCCATACAGCCGGTCCCTCTGCCAGAAGTGGGCCTAGGATTTTATTCTCGCCTGTTCCTAGTACCAAAGAAGGGGAACACGTGGAGACCAATTTTGGATTTATCTATCCTCAACACTTATCTGGACATTCCCAAGTTCAAAATGTTGACGTTACAACAGCTTTTACCTCTGCTGGGCAAAGATCACTGGATGGTGACTCTGGATCTCAAGGAGGCTTACCTTCATGTTCCTATCAGGTTAAGTTGCAGGAAGTATCTGCGTTTTCGAGCTGGGACTTCTCATTATCAGTTCTCTGCATTGCCCTTTGGCTTATCTACTGCGCCCAGAGTGTTCACGAAGGTTCTGGCTCCAGTGATAGCTTTCTTCAGGCTAAAAGGAATACAGATCTATCCTTATTTGGACGATTGCCTGATTCTGGCCCAAGGAAAGGACGAACTTCTTCATCATTTGCAATATGTGATAGCAGTGCTAAGATGCCTGGGGTATTCTGTGAACGAAATAAAGTCCAGTCTAGTACCCTCTCAGGACATGTGCTTTCTGGGTGTGAGACTGAATACAGCATCCCAGATGGCCTTGTTGACCCCGGACAAACAAAATAATCTTTCCCTTTACTTCCATCAATTGTCTCATCAGTCCAGGCTGACTGCAAGGACAGTCCTTCAAGCCTTGGGGTTCATGGCATCTTGTATTCTGGTGCTTCCCAATGCCAAACTGCATATGAGGAAGCTGCAATGGTATCTCAAAATGTATGGACACAGCACTGCCAAGATATGGACACTGTCATTCAGATAATACCTTGCATTCAAAAGGAATTTTTGTGGTGGGCTCAGGAATGTCACCTAAACAAGGGACTCTCTGTGACCCGGCCAGAGGCGAGTCAGATTCTAACGACAGATGCCTCAGACAAAGCTTGGGGAGCTCATCTAAATGGAAAGTGGATACAAGACACGTGGCCTGCCAGACTACAACATCTACATATCAACTTGAAGGAGATGTTAGCAGTCCAATTTGCATTAATAGCTTTCAAGGATTTACTTCTTCCAGGGCAGGTGTTGGTTCTAACAGACAACACAACTGTCATGTGGTACATCAACAAGCAAGGGGAACACATTCTTATCCTCTATGCAGACAAGCAATGATTTTGTGGGAGACTGCTCTCAGTTTACAGCTAAATCTTCAGGCAAGGTTTCTGCCGGGAGCACAGAACTCCTTAGCAGATGTGTTGAGCAGACGAATTATGGATCCCCACGAGTGGAAATTGGATCCTCATGTATTTCAGAAATTGACAGTGTCATGGGGAACTCCAGACATAGATCTGTTCGCTTCTCCACTAAACTACCAGCTGCCAAAGTTTTGCACAAAAAGGTTTCATCCCACAGCTGGAAAGTGGATGCTCTTTCTTTCAATTGGAGCAATCTTCATGTGTATGCCGTTCCACCTCTGCCTCTCCTCCCAAAGGTACTCCTAAAGGTCAGGCAGGGCAAGCCAAAGATGATTTTAATAGCTCCAGATTGGCCTATACAGCACTGGTACCCATTACTGAGAAGTCTGGTACGGGAGCCTCCATGGCCTTTGCCTTCGATTCCACACCTGCTGTCTCAGGAGAACAGTCATTTGCTCCATGTCAAACTTCACTCTCTTCACCTAACAGCCTGGCATATTCTGTTTTAAACCCTGGAGGGTCTCAGCTTCCATAGCAAGTTTTGAATGTTATTTTGGAGGCCAGAAGGCCTAGTACAAGGAAAGTGTACGCAGATAAATGGAAGAGATTTTTATTTTGGAGTGCAGCAAAGGAATTTGATGTTTCTAAGCCTAATTTAAGTGTGGCTCTTCAATATCTTGCTGAGTTACTGGACAAGGGTTTGTCCTTCTCTTCTATTAAGGTTCATGCTGCAGCAATTTCTGCTCACTATGACTGTGACCCACCATTGTTTTCTCATCCTTTGTTTAAGCAATTCCTTAGAGGGGCAAAGAATATAAGACCCCCAATGAGCTCCTACTCCTGCTTGGGATCTTAATTTTGTGTTGGAGAAACTCACTCTACAACCTTTTGAGCCTGCAGCTACTGCCGAGTTGAAATATTTATCATGGAAGACTGCTTTTTTGTTGGCCATTACCTCTGTAGAAGGGTTTCTGAATTACAGGCCCTTATGGCGGTTGAGCCTTTCTTAATTTTCCATAAGGATAGGGTATCTTTACGTACTAATCCTTCCTTTATGCCTAAAGTGGTTTCTAGTGTGGCTTTAAACCAAACTATTCATTTGCCTACTTTTTATGCAAACCCCCAAAATAAAGGGGAAAAGATTTTGCACACCTTTGATATACACAGGCAGTTGCGATATTATTTAAGCAGAACTAAAGGGTTCAGGCAGTCTCAGCAGTTATTTGTTTCATTTGCTTTGGGTTCTCAGGGCAAGCCTGTGTCAAAACAAACTATTTCGAAGTGGATTGGGTTTTGTATTGCTTTCTGTTATTCCCATCATGGTAAGGAGATTCCAGCTGGGATTAGGCCTCATTCCACTAGGGCTACTGCCACTTCTACAGCTTTTTTAAGGGGGGTGGCTACTAAAGATATTTTGGAGGCAGCTACTTGGAGTTCAGTGCATACTTTCTCTAAGCATTACCACCTTCCACTTCACTCCAAATCTAGGGCTGGTTTTGCCACTGCAATTTTACAGGGCATTTTGGCAGCTCCTACTGCTTTATAGTTTTGCCATCCTCCCTTACCTCTGCTTTGGGATTCTACCCAAGTGTAAGGACTGCAGCAATGTGAGATGAACAACATAGTACAGTTTTGTACCTATCATAAATGTAGATGTTCGAAGATCCACATTGCTGCAGTCCAATTTACCCTCCCTCCTTCCCCTCTGTAGTTAGAGGCGGTTGTGTGGTTTGGGTTGTGAATATTGTGGATATTGTATATATTGTACATATGATTAGTGCAAGGGTGGTTGGTTGTTTTTTGCTGTCTTTTGGTTTTGACCTTTCTGTTTAGGGTCTTCTGACATCTGGGGCAAGAAAAGACTGAGGATATGACGTCGGTCATGCGCATTTGTACCCTGACGTCCTGATGTCAGTCTTAAGCGCCTTGACCGACGTCAGCCTAATACTTTGATATTCGGGCCGACCGAGGACAGCGGACTACCCAAGTGTAAGGACTGCAGCAATGTGGATCTTCGAACATCTACATTTATGGTAGGTACAAAACTGTACGTTCTTTGAAGATGTAACCTGATCCACCTTATTCAGTTAGTCTGCAAATGGGTTACCACTGACATTTGCATGATTTGTCTTTGTTATTCCATGGTTAGAGTATATGTCTCAATCATTTCTGTTCATATTTTTTTTTGGGGGGGGGGTAGGCCTGTTGCCCAACACTGACTCTCTTAAAGGGATTTTGCATGTCCCTTCTGCTTTGAAGATCCACTCATCATCTTAGGACTTTAAATTCATAATTAACTTGTCTGTTCCTCATTCAAGTCTGCTAGTTCAATAGCTAAGAAGTTGGCATTTTGGATTTTGCGTGTTTTGATTACTGTTGCCTCTACCTGCATGTTTGTGTTTCAGGTTCTTATTTATATGAAAATTAACTGACCTTTCACAAGGATTGGGTGCCCTTTAAAACCATCCCATATTTCATTATGAAAGTGGTTTTAGAATGGTCTTTATACCAGTTCTTTCATCTCCCCTTTTTCCTGGGAGTAGAACCGGCCAAAGTGGAAGCCATTCAGGCATGGCCTGCACCCGTTACCAAAAAGCAGGTGAGGGCATTCTTAGGTGCAGCAGGGTACTACAGAAAGTTCGTCCCCAGTTATAGTACCATAGCTGCTCCCCTCACAAACCTGACAAGGAAAAACAGGCCAGATAAGGTAGTGTGGACCCCAGCATGGGAGTAGGCATTCCAGAAGCTTAAAGCAGCTTTGGGGTCTGCTCCCCTCACAAACCTGACAAGGAAAAACAGGCCAGGTAAGGTAGTGTGGACCCACCCCAGCATGGGTTCAGGCGTTCCAGAAGCTTAAAGAAGCTTTGGGAGGACCACCTTTGTTAGCCAGTCCAGATTACAGCAAAGAATTTGTTGTGCAAGTAGATGCTTTGAACCTTGGGGTGGGGGCTGTACTTAGCCAGATTTCTTCAGAGGGAGAAGAGCACCCAGTGGTTTATCTCAGTCGTATGCTCCAACCCAGGGAGGAATGCTATGCAGCTGTACAAAAAGAATGTCTAGCCATAGTGTGGGCACTGCAGAAACATCAGACTTGTATGTATGGAAGGAAATTCACTGTAGTTTCAGATCACAATCCCCTAACATGGTTACATCGAGGCTGCCAGCAAAATGCCACATTGCTAAGGTGGAGCCTAGGGTTGCAGGCATATATGTCAGTGCAGCACCACAGTGGATTAGCAATGCCAATGCAGATGGGCTGTCAAGACAGTGAAATGGGGTAAGGTATTCCCAGATAGACTCAATGCTCTCAAGCAAAGTTTCTCAAGGGGCACTTGAAAAACTAGCTTGAGTTCTCATTGGGGGAGAATTGTGAAGGCTGCCAGCTCAGCTATATAGAATTTTGTAAATGTCATTTGTAAATATTAATGTGATTTGTATGCTTGTCTTGCACATGTAGGAAAACTGTGTTATGTGCTGAGCTTCAAAAATGTAACCACCGTGCACCCTGCTGGAAAACAGCAGAAATGTGTATAAACTATATGCCAATGCAAATGTATGTTTTCGTGGTAGAAGTTGGGACATAGTTAACTTGCAAACTCTGTGAAAATAAGTAAAGGATTTTACGACTGTGTATTATCTCAGCTAGAAGACAGAATGTCTGCAGCTGGAAATCCTTTGTTTGAAACAGAGGTAATTGCAGGCTTCAAAGGTAATTGTTTTACGATTTCCAGTTTCTGGCAAGCTTCTAAGAGAGAATTGTCGTCTAAGAGAAGTATTTTTCAGAGACATGATAAATTCTTTTGGTATTTGTTAAGCCTGGGAACTAGATGCAAGTGTCAAATAGTCCCCTCAACCCCCCCCCCCCAGACTCTTAACCCAACTATACTACCGCCACTACTAACCACAGTCAGAAATAGCTAGTTGTCTTTACATACTTTAACATCTTGTCTGACAGCTTTGTTAGTAATAATATAAACGTCAAGAAACTATCTTAACTTGCAACATTTTCTGTATATACTGTTGATGATCAATATCTTGTTGTATTAAAGCCAACAACTTGTAATGTTTACTATTGCTGCAACTTTGTATCTCTATTTATCATGTACATGATGTGGAGCTTTTCTCCCCGGGCATCCGCTGAAAAAGGACCTGCGTCCAGTCAGAATTTCCCGGTAAACAAATATAAATAAACAAAATAGTGATGTCATCTAGCTAACCCAGCAATAATGTGCATTATTAACTTAAGAACCATCTCAGATAGAGTGCATTGAGTAGTTGTTTCTGAAGCTGAACACATCATCTCACCAGCACTTTGCCTTGCTCTGTAAGTCAGTTATTTAGAACTTAGTTTTTCTTGGAAATAGGAATATACCAAGATTACTTAGATGTTTTCTGTTTTTATGTGAGACTGTCCTGCTATGTTATCTTAAAGTATTTTCTGTGAATTCTGCTGTCACTGTGTTAAGTTAGAGTATTGTCTTGTGCTTTTATTTATTATTAAATATATTTAAACTTATTAACTGTGACTGGTTTTGTACCCGCAGTAGTGATGCTGTGGTAGCGTTGTCGCCTCACAGCAAGATTCTCAGCTAGAGCGTCTTCTGTGTGGTGGCGTGCATAAATGGGCGTGCCTTTGTTGAAGGTTGTGCATCAGGGCCGGTAACTCGGCATGTAAAAATCCACTACCAAACATTAGCGGACCGGAGTTCCGCTGTGGCGACCCCTAACCGGGATAAGCCGAAAGACACAACAACAACAACTGTGACTGGTTTTGTGTGGAGATCTATAAGCTCTGAGAGTACTTGCATATGTATTTGGCGATACTGTACAAGCCACTCCTAAATAGCCTTAGCCTTGGACATACCTATTTGGATAATAGTAACATTCCACAGTAGAATTGGACACCCCTTTGGTAAGGGCCATTATAGTAGCTGATAAGGGTGGTTGCTGGCAGGTGGTACTACCATTATAGTCTGGGCAGAAGGGGGCATAGCTCAAAAACCTGTGCCAGCCTTCCCCAGGAGTGTGTGTGTATGTATATAAACAAATCTCAAAGTGTGTGTGTGTGTGTGTGTGTGTCAGCTACTTGGGCAGGGACACGAAGCACTGGTTGGACAGAGGGTTCTGGAGGTTTTGGCCTGACCACTCGGCTGAGATCTGAATCCTATGGCTGTGCAAGTGGGGAGTTTTATTGGGGATCTGGAGAGAAAGGGAGAAACCAACCCCAGACTGACTGTGGTCTCTGTGTGCTCTTAAGGGAAATTGTACTTTACTGTGTGTGTACTTGTCATCCTCCCAATGTGCACATCCCTCACTGGTGTTAGTGGTGAGGATTGAGGCTCCTTGATTACTGGGCTGGTGCACGGGCGTCTCAGAAGTATTCATCTCTTTAGCTTTAGGAAGGGGAGGCACTTGCTAGACTTTTTCCACTCAGACTGCTAATTAAATTGTAATTTGCCATCAGGCAGTGATCTTTACATTGGGAAATTGTTCTGTTAAAAAGACAATTTAGTAGAGAAGTGATTTGGTGTAACAGTTTCTTGCTGATACATATTAGTCCTGAAATCTCAAGCTCAATTTGACCAGGAAATAGAATGAAACATCTTGCAGTCTGAATTTTGTTTATCAGTCTTTTAGCAAAACGTGTGGCTGAACTACTACCTGGTGAGAGGCTTTTGCAGTTTGCTGTTGCAAACAGAAGCAAATGTGGAAAAAACCTCACCTAGTAACTTGCATGCATTAAAAAGGCTGGGAAGTGAGCCGCACGAGATGATCGCCAGAGCATATCCAAATAAGTGGATGTGTCCTGAGGAATAGATATGTTGGAAAGCAATATCAGTAAAAGATTAGACAATGGCAGACATGCTGAGTGTGATGGGTCTCCAGAGGCTGTCCGTACTGTAATCTTTCATTGCTTAAACAGAAGTTTATCTGTTGCAGATGTTTTTGTTTTGTCCATTTGGTTACTACTTCACACTGTCATTTTGATTAGACTCCAGCTTCAGGAATTGTGCTTCTGGATTCTACGTTCTTGGCATCTGCCTCTGTGCTTTTCTGACTCATGCCTCCGAGTATGTTTTTAACACTGTTTGAGATTCTTTGCAATCCTTTACCTGCTGCAGAGGTCTCCTTTATTCGATGTGTGATGACCGTGCCCTGGCCCAGCAATCAAGGAGCCTCAATCCTCACCACTAACACCAGGAAGGTTGTCTCATAGAAAAGAAAAGGATAACTAATGCACACAGTAAAGTACAATTTCTCTTAAGTGCACACAGAGATCACAGTCAGTCTGAGGCGGGCTCCTCCCTTGCTCACCAGGTCCCCAATAAGACTCCCCACTGGCACAGCTATAGGGTCCAGGTCTCAGCCTAACTGGGCAAGCTAGAACCTCCAGTACCCTCTCTGTCCAATCAGTGCTTCCTGTCCCTGCCAAGTAGTTGACACAACACACACACTTTGAGATAAGTATTTATACAACTTCACAGATACCCTTGAGAAAGGCTGACACAGATTCTCCATCTGTGCCCCTTTACCCAGACTATACAGTAATGATTACTGCCACCACCCAGTTAATAATATCAGCTACTAAAAGGCCCTTAAAAGGGTGTCCAATTATTACTGTGCAATATTATTATCCAGTGGTAGTATGACTAAGTTAAGGCTTACTTTAGAGTGGCCTGTTACAATAACCTCTATAAATATGCAATGTACTCGAGAGCCTACCTCAATCACAAATCAGCCACAGGTAGAAGGTTTTAAAAATAATTAATAATAAATAATTAAAACACAAGACAAAACTACACCACAGAGATATCTAAGAGTTCAGAGATCACACAAACTTAAAATAAGTGGAACAGGTCTGATTTCAAAGAAAAATACCTAATTAATCTTTACTAGCTTTAACTATTCCTACAAGAAATCGGTGCTAAAACTTACATGCGAGCACAAGGCAGAGTCCTGAAAGTTGGATATCCAAGATCAAAATGCTTTCAGGTCTCTTGTGAGAAGTAGTATTTAAACATTACTAACAAACATGTTTGCTGGGTCCCTCCCCAAATTACATCATTTTTGACACTTAGGTTTTCCCAGGCAAACAAGCTGCATTATTTAGCAATCTAACACCTGCACAGAAACTTACAACAATAGTAGACATTTCACAGGTATACTCTAACAGAAGTGAGAGCAATAAAGCACCTTCCACATCTAAATTCTAGTCATAAACTTTAGTCTTAAAACAATGGGCATGAAACCTTCATGCAGACCCATTGGAACCGACTTGTAAAACATTAGAGAGATTCATAAGATCTTTTCAACTTAAAAAGACACATTTGAAATACTTGGCTTGGTTGTCCTTACAGCAGATGGCAATGTTGCAACAATCTTGAAGTTCACATTTTACAGTGTTTTCTAACATTTAAAAATACAAGCCTGTATTTTACATTTATTTATACAGTCAATAGAATTGTATATCAAATTCTATTTGACTAGGCTGGCAGCCTTCGCCCATCTCTCCCCAATCGTCACACAATGTAACACATGTTTTTGTTACTTTTGATCTATGTCCTAGTCCTTTCTGAGTATATTTAGATTACCTCTCCTTCCCATGACTGCTGTTGGAGTTATTGTAAGGCAAGCATACATATTTGTGCACTCACCCTTGTATGTTTTTCTTTGTGGAATTAAGGATGTGGCAGACTGGTTTTATGTTTTTTCTTCATAGGATTATGGATGTGTGTTTTTCTTCGTGGGATTATGGATGCGTATGTTTTTCTTCGTGGGATTATGGATGTAGCAGACTGGTAGTTGTGTGGAACAGGCATGCTATATTAATCTTGTGTGTTGTCGTGTAACATGCTGGCAGGAGAGAGAAATGCAGGAGCTGAAGAGAAAAATAGGTGAGCTGGGCAGTGCACAAGACTACATCCCAGCTGTACAGTCAAAGAAAAATATTTCATAGTTCATCTGGTAAGCTGAATAACTTTATTATATTTGATAAATCAGCCTTATGACTAGAAAAAAATATTTGTTGCAAAATTGCACTCTGACTTCATACAGGCATTTTCATCTCTTATCTCATTAACTGATTTATCTTCACCCATTTAAATCGTAAAATTTCAAGAGAAAATGCAAGATTTGTTTGCTTAGCAAAATGTATCATTTGTTTAGATTCCTGGTGGAGAGCCAACAAACAATCCTGAGCAGTATATGGAATGTTTCATCTTATGGGGGCGGGAGAGAGACATCTGCCGCAGGGTGAATTTCCTTCCACTAGCTTGATTGATTCCACTAGATATTCTTGCAGGCATTTTAGAAGTCTCAAAAGTTGTTAGTAAAACTTCAACTTGGCAGACATATATTGGCCAGTTAGAAGCTGTTCTGTCAGGTAAAGCAGTATGCTCTTACCCTCAGTCTGTGTGACTTGCTTTAGACATCTATCTGATATGGTTCTTTTTCTGTGGACAGTGAGTATGTTTCTGCCATCTTGGCATGTCACAACTTGATGGCCTGCAGAACTTTTGTTCAGGCCAGGTCTGTCCTGGTATCTGTGAATAAGGATATGCTAACAATTTACTGATGGAGTCCTCCTACTTGGAGGCATAAACTTCATGATTGACAGGTTTGTTCGACCACCTTTTGCTGAATGGGCCTAAAATTTATCTAATAAAAGATATTTGTTATTATGTCTGCTAGGAAGATCTTTAAACTGCGGTCCTCATCAGGAAAATCCATTCGTTTTTGCACAGGTTCTGCATGACCTACATTAGACATATGCAGGGAGAATCCCTCATATGAGTCCTCCAATCAATCTGTTAGCCTTCATTTTTTTTCTTTTCCATGGTATAGACAACAGGGCTGAAGGGATCTCTCACACCTTAAGCATGCACTATCAGCTCTGGTTTACCTTAAATAGAACTTAGGAATTCAAACAGCTAGAGAAGTTTTGTTTTTGTCTCAGGGGAAGGGCTTGTGGTTGCCTTATGCACTGAAGACTGCCAGCTGCAGAGTACTGTCATTTTTCAGATAATTACCTTTCAGGCAGTGCAGCTCAGGTGTATACAAAATTGTGTTCACTCCAGATTCAAGCCTCCTTTGGCTAGTCAAGTGCTATGGTCTTGTAAGCCTTTGCTTTTCTATCCACTCTGACCTGTGCCTCACATAAGGAGGTATCTGTGTTGATTTGGTTTCTTTTTTGGTGTTAAAAAGTATGAAGTTATGTAATTTCTCGTCATATCAGTTTTTCATGAAAGGTCCTAATGTAGTCCTTTTGCCTATGATGGGCATATCGTCCTGTGTGATTTTTACAAGTTTGTGCTGGTACTGTGGCAAAGATGGAATTTTCTTGGCATCTCCAACACTGCAGGAGCCAACAATGTGTAAGGGACGAATAAAGGAGTTTGTCACTCTTATTCTTAGGAGAAGTCTGACGGATGTGTCCCTGAGAAGCGTGCAACTACTGTGTTGCCAATATAAACATGAGCATGGCCGAAAGCATGCTAGATAATAAGGGGGGCAAGACCACATTAAAGGCAGTATGCAGTCATGGAGGTGAGGTGTAGCCTTGGTGTCCCATTGCATTTCCCCTGGAGGATGGGGCCTTTAGATAGTTATGTCACCACAGAGGTGGAGACATTGGTCGTGCAGATCTGTGTAGCAGTATTGATCTTGGAATCAGCATAGGCGGTACGGCCTCATGTATTTTCTGTCTGCAGCATGATGGTCTCTCCATGGGTAGTCCAACTGTCACCAGTGGTGGCTCCAGGGAATAAATGGGCTGATAGCTGATCGAAGAGGAGAGCTGAAGGCTGTTGGAAAGGGAGAAAAAGCTTTTGAGTTCTCAGTTTTGCATTATTTTTTCTAATTTGATTTCTTTGCTGCTTTACCATCTTATGTGGAAAATCAGAATTGGGAAATGTAGGAATGCTCACACCTTCCTACATCTGTCTTTTGATGCTGTGGCGTCTACTAGTGGTTATGACAGCTAGACCAGAGATCTTTGAAGAATTCCCAAGGTAATACTGTCATAGAGAATCAGTTATTACAGACTGCAGGACATGGCCTGTTACCATAGTTTGGTTAGCTTGGGTTATGTGTATAATCTGAAAGAGTTAAGATGGCTTCTAAAGTAACAATGTCATTGTAACATCCTATGCCTTTCTTACTTTGTGCAAAACCCATCAGTAGTGCAACAGACTTGCCAAGTGTCACTTTTAGGGAAATGCAAATTGACTTGTAATTTCAGCGGAGGCACACGCGTCCTTGCATTCTATTGATTGGAGAGGATCACCTAACGGAGAAATGAATATTTTTTGCTTACTATGCAATTTTTGTCTTTCTAAATGTTGATCAACTTTATGGCTGTGTTGTATGTTCCCCAACCACACATTACTTAAGTGGTATAACAGTGATACCCTGGGCCGATTCACAGAATCCAAAGTAGAAATCATATAGCCTTAAGTAAGATAAGACAAATGCCATAGGTTGGAAAGTGTTTAAGCAATGCTTATGCAAGCCTTCTTTCTTTGTTACTTCAGAGTCTTCACGGTTGTGGAATGAACATGGACAGGGACCCTGTGGTATGAGCATGGGTCCAAACTTTCAACAGCCTTTTCCACCACCACCACCACTGCTGCCCCCTTATTCTTTGCCGAGTCTTCAGTGGGGTAAATGTATTCAAATCTTTTAACACCCCTGCACTGGGTGGTGAATATTATCACTTTGTTGGGCACTGAGCACTCAATGCATGCGTGCACAAGAATTGGAAATGTGGACCACAAGATTGGGCATTTCACTTGAGTCAGATGTTTTACAGTGTTAGCACATGTGTGTGTACCCCTCTGCTGTCCTTTTATGAAACTTGTTCCTTAGTTTGCTCTTCAAAAGTTTCACTGTCCTCAGCTAAAACTGTTTCATTAGCATAAATCTGTTGTGTATTCACACTTTGTCAGAAATGTATACTATTTTAAAAGACTCCATGAGCTACAGTTGTAAGTCTTTAGTTATGTTGGTCTTGACAAATTTGTGAGGAATGCATATACGTCCCAGTTTAGATATTTTTAATGCATCTTTAGTATGATGATAACGTCGTCATCGTTGTCAAGTGCTTTGGCAGGTAGACTGTTGTCCTTGGGAGAATTCATGGAAATAAATTTGAGTAGTGAGGAAGTGTTGTATCCTACTTCTGTAATTACTGTGCAGTCTGCCCAGGACTTCTACTGTGACATTGTCATTTGTTCAGCCTGCCAGTTTTCAGGCACTTGAAGGTTGGAAGATCTGATACCTTTGTGCCAGTGTTATTTCTTGGGTGTCATTTGGCACACACCGTTGTGAAGACAGCACTACCTGGCATGATTTTCAGTGACTTCTACTTCAAAATGCTCTCCACATAAAATCAGCAGTTGCTTGACTGTTTTCATGTGTAGTTTTCTTTTGCTTACTTAGTGTTCCAGAACTTTGTTTTTCTTAACTGGATTCATGTCAGCAAAATGAATCCCATCCTCCTAATATGGAAAGAATGTGAACAAAAGCCACTTAAAAACAAACCGGAAATTAACATACAGTATCAAAAATAACAATTTCTTTATTTTTCCTTTTTTATTTTAACACACATCAGAAATGGAAAGCAAAGTAAGTCATTGCAGAAGTAATGACCAAAAGCAAGTGGACCAGCATATTTTACAGAGGCCCTTCCACCCTAGCTTACATAGCTCCATTGCCAGACAGTTATGGGGAAGCCAGCAACTCCACAAACTGTGCTGTACTGTAGTCATTAGTATTTGTTTTCAGAAAAAGTTGATTGCCCTTCACTTCACTATTGACGTTAACTGTACAGAGCTTTTAATCACCTTACATTGCATCAGAAGGATTTGTCATAATGAGCTTTGTTATAAATGTTAAGATTCAAGAGTGTAATTTAGTATTTGTTTCAATGAACTTGAATGTACTTTGCAGCTAAAAATGGGGGGGGGGGGGAATTAGCTGGCTCTGTGGTGTAAAGGGATAAAGCACTGGCAACTGTCATGTTGATCCAAATTTGATTAGCAGCTTGGGCATTTGATGTAACTAATTGGGGAGGATGTGTATGCCCATTCTGGGGTGACTTGCACTAAACAAATCCAAGAAATGTGCCCCAAAATTTAGATAGTGTAAGAAAACATTCACATTCAGTTCACTACCCGTATCCCGCAAAACAAAATATAATCAGTAAATAGTATCAAAATAATTTTTTTAAATACTTGTGGTAAATTTTGAGGCACCTTTTCTGCACATTTCTAATGTGAGAAGTGAATTTAGTCTTGTTTTGGCCACTCTTGTGTATAAAAACAAAAGTAAACTAGAAACGAGTATTAGTTATAAAAATCTGCATGTAATTCTGTTACTACTTTTTGGATGCATGCTATTAAAATGTAATTATAAAATGTTTGGTTTGTCTCTCAGATATCAGCCACAGATGTTTAAATTGTATTTAATAATAAATAATAGAACAAAACAATACTCAGTAAATCAACAGTAACGTCAGAGATCAAAATCACAGAAAACATTTTAAAACAACTTTGCAGGACAGTCTCAAATACAAAAAAACATCTAAACTAATCTTTACTATATCCCTGTCTATATCTAAGAGAGATACAATGCCCTAAATCTTACAGAGCAAGGCAAATGCAGATGATGTTGATGAGTGGATGATGTTCTTCATCTCACATTGCTGCAGTCCTTACACTTGGGTAGTCCGCTGTCCTCGGTCGGCCCGAATATCAAAGTATTAGGCTGACGTCGGTCAAGGCGCTTAAGACTGACATCAGGACGTCAGGGTACAAATGCGCATGACCGACGTCATATCCTCAGTCTTTTTTGCCGCATGGTCCGATGCAGAAGCAGCGTTGCAAGTGCCGTTCGGCGTTCTGAAATTTTTCGAATTCGGAGTTTCAGACCGAGTCAAAGTTGGCTAAGTACCCCGTTGGGGAATATTTTCGTTTTTTCTTGCCTCAGTGGTTTACCGGATGTCAGAAAAAGTGAATAACTGTATTTCTTGTGGGAAACAGATACCGCATAGGGACTATCATACTTTGTGTATTCCTTGCTTGGGGCCTGAGCACGACGTTGTTGGGTGTCGCTTTTGTGCTAGGTTCAATAAGCGCACTATTAAGCGAAGGTTAGATTGTGCCAGGTTGGTCTTGAAGCGGTGCAATTATAATATGCCGCCGGATGCTCCGATGCCCGCTTCAAGAAGCGCAAAGACAAAGCAGCTAAACCCAGGCAAGAAGAGTCGTCCGTGCACGGACGCCGGTTCTTTAGAGGCGTCAGTGGAACCGATGGTTCGCGGAGGCTTCTCTGGAGTCCCAGGGGGAGACTTTGATATTGCAGGATGTGGCCTCTCAGGAGGCAGGTCAGGCTGAAGGGGCTTCTCAGGTTACTGTACTCCCTCCCTTCCTAGGGTGGTTAGGCCCTCTCCTTCTGTTTCCAAGGCTTCTCCCAGAGGCAGGCCAGGTTTAGCTTCTGTTGGTGTCACTCCTAGTTCTTCAGGATCTGTGCCCAAGAAGCACATGCTTAAAATGGCAGAAGATTTAATTACTTTGATTAGAGGTTCTTTGCCCCCTCCTGATAAGAGGCCTAGGATGGAACCAGAGTTGGGGAGTTTTGAGCAGGCTTCGGATGTTTCAGAGTCTTCGGCTGAAGACTTGCAGGAGTATTCTCCTTATTCTGATTCTGATGTGGATGATTCTACTCCTTCTGCTTCTCCTCCAGAGGATTTTTCTTTTTCAGAGACTCTTCATTCCATGAGGGAACATTTTAAGTGGGAAGGTCAGGACTTCTCTGATTCCAGGAAAAGGCTTAGGGAATTTTTGCTTTTACCCCAGCATAGGCCTTTGGCTATACCACCTGTTCTGGATGTTGTGGAAGATGTGTTTGCAGAGGCTTCACTTAATCCTGATTCTTTGCCTCCTGCTCCTGTTAAACCGGACAGGTATTACAGGGTGCCTGAAGCTCATAAATATCTTTATAAGAGTCCTAGGACGGACCCAGAAACTGTTAGTCAGGGACATAAGGGTGTCAAGGCCTCTGTTGTAAAAAATCCGGTTCCTCCAGATAAAGAGGCCAGAGCTTTGGATAGATGGGGAAAGAAAGTCTATACTTCTTCCACCTTAGCTATGAGGGCTTTGAATTGCCAGTTTCACATGTTGAAATATCAAAACTATCTTCTTTCTCAATTGAAGTCTAAGGTAGATGCTCTGGCGGAAGGCATTGAGTGTAAAGAATTACAAGATTTGGTACATGTCTCTGAACAGGTGGGTAAGCATTCTTTACAATGTGGTTTTGATGCTGTACAGGCCTCGTCTAGGGTGGCTGCCACTGGGTCAGTTCTTCGCAGGCACGCCTGGCTGAGGGATCAGAATTTATCTGACCATGTTAAGACAAGGATTTTGGATGCTCCTTTACAGTCTGATATGTTGTTTGGTTCACCTGTGGAGTCAGTCTTAAAGAAAATGGAAGACAAGGCTAAGTCTATGCAGGCTGTTAAAGATTTTTTGCAAGTTCAGCCTCCGAAGTTTAGTAGGAATTGGCCTGCTAAGGGGTGGACGTACCCTTCTTATGATTCACAGTCTAGGGGTAGATCTAGACGTGGTAGGGGCAGAGCTCAGGGCTCTTTCAGACCTAGAACAGGGAGTTCACCTGCACAGTCTTCGGGTGAGGGCAGGGGCCAGTCCTTTCGTAAACAGGCCCAATGACCTACCTTTTCAGCTGCCAGATCCTTCTTGCCTGGCAGCACCTTTGGGAGGAAGGTTGGCACTCTTCAAGGAAAATTGGAGTTTAATTACCCAAGACAGATGGGTATTGGATATCATACACCAAGGTTACAAGTTTTATTTCCATACCTTGCCTCCTTTCAAAGGCATGCCAGACGTTCCTCCTCAGCAAAGAATAGAGGCTCACAAACAAATTTCTCTGCTGCTTCAAATAGGGGCCATACAGCCGGTCCCTCTGCCAGAAGTGGGCCTAGGATTTTATTCTCGCCTGTTCCTAGTACCAAAGAAGGGGAACACGTGGAGACCAATTTTGGATTTATCTATCCTCAACACTTATCTGGACATTCCCAAGTTCAAAATGTTGACGTTACAACAGCTTTTACCTCTGCTGGGCAAAGATCACTGGATGGTGACTCTGGATCTCAAGGAGGCTTACCTTCATGTTCCTATCAGGCTAAGTTGCAGGAAGTATCTGCGTTTTCGGGCTGGGACTTCTCATTATCAGTTCTCTGCATTGCCCTTTGGCTTATCTACTGCCCAGAGTGTTCACGAAGGTTCTGGCTCCAGTGATAGCTTTCTTCAGGCTAAAAGGAATACAGATCTATCCTTATTTGGATGATTGCCTGATTCTGGCCCAAGGAAGGGACGAACTTCTTCATCATTTACAATATGTGATAGCAGTGCTAAGATGCCTAGGGTATTCTGTGAACGAAATAAAGTCCAGTCTAGTACCCTCTCAGGACATGTGCTTTCTGGGTGTGAGACTGAATACAGCATCCCAGATGGCCTTTTTGACCCCGGACAAACAAAAGAATCTTTCTCTTTACTTCCATCAATTGTCTCATCAGTCCAGGCTGACTGCAAGGACAGTCCTTCAAGCCTTGGGGTTCATGGCATCTTGTATTCTGGTGCTTCCCAATGCCAAACTGCATATGAGGAAGCTACAATGGTATCTCAAAATGTATGGACACAGCACTGCCAAGATATGGACACTGTCATTCAGATAATACCTTGCATTCAAAAGGAATTTTTGTGGTGGGCTCAGGAATGTCACCTAAACAAGGGACTCTCTGTGACCCGGCCAGAGGCGAGTCAGATTCTAACGACAGATGCCTCGGACAAAGCTTGGGGAGCTCATCTAAATGGAAAGTGGATACAAGACACGTGGCCTGCCAGACTACAACATCTACATATCAACTTGAAGGAGATGTTAGCAGTCCAATTTGCATTAATAGCTTTCAAGGATTTACTTCTTCCAGGGCAGGTGTTGGTTCTAACAGACAACACAACTGTCATGTGGTACATCAACAAGCAAGGGGGAACACATTCTTATCCTCTATGCAGACAAGCAATGATTTTGTGGGAGACTGCTCTCAGTTTACAGCTAAATCTTCAGGCAAGGTTTCTGCCGGGAGCACAGAACTCCTTAGCAGATGTGTTGAGCAGACGAATTATGGATCCCCACGAGTGGAAATTGGATCCTCATGTATTTCAGAAATTGACAGTGTTATGGGGAACTCCAGACATAGATCTGTTCGCTTCTCCACTGAACTACCAGCTGCCAAAGTTTTCCACAAAAAGGTTTCATCCCACAGCTTGGAAAGTGGATGCTCTTTCATTCAATTGGGGCAATCTTCATGTGTATGCCTTTCCACCTCTGCCTCTCCTTCCAAAGGTACTCCTAAAGGTCATACAGGACAAGCCAAAGATGATTTTAATAGCTCCAGATTGGCCTCGACAGCACTGGTATCCCTTGCTGAGAAGTCTGGTACGGGAGCCTCCATGGCCTTTACCTTCGATTCCACACCTGCTGTCTCAGGAGAACAGTCATTTACTCAATGTCAAACTTCACTCTCTTCACCTAACAGCCTGGCATATTCTGTTTTAAACCCTGGAGGGTGTCAGCTTCCACAGCAAGTTTTGAATGTTATTTTGGAGGCCAGAAGGCCTAGTACAAGGAAAGTGTACGCAGATAAATGGAAGAGATTTTTATTTTGGAGTACAGCAAAGGAATTTGATGTTTCTAAGCCTAATTTAAGTGTGGCTCTTCAATATCTTGCTGAGTTACTGGACAAAGGTTTGTCCTTCTCTTCTATTAAGGTTCATGCTGCAGCAATTTCTGCTCACTATGACTGTGACCCACCATTGTTTTCTCATCCTTTGTTTAAGCAATTCCTTAGAGGGGCAAAGAATTTAAGACCGCCTCGTAGAGCTCCTACTCCTGCTTGGGATCTCAATTTTGTGTTGGAGAAACTCACTCTACAACCTTTTGAGCCTGCAGCTACTGCCGAGTTGAAATATTTATCATGGAAGACTGCTTTTTGTTGGCCATTACCTCTGCAGAAGGGTTTCTGAATTACAGGCCCTTATGGCGGTTGAGCCTTTCTTAATTTTCCATAAGGATAGGGTATCTTTACGTACTAATCCTTCCTTTATGCCTAAAGTGGTTTCTAGTGTGGCTTTAAACCAAACTATTCATTTGCCTACTTTTTATGCAAACCCCCAAAATAAAGGGGAAAAGATTTTGCACACTTTGGATATACACAGGCAGTTGCGATATTATTTGAGTAGAACTAAAGGGTTCAGGCAGTCTCAGCAGTTATTTGTTTCATTTGCTTTGGGTTCTCAGGGCAAGCCTGTGTCAAAACAAACTATTTCTAAGTGGATTGGGTTTTGTATTGCTTTCTGTTATTCCCATCATGGTAAGGAGGTTCCAGCTGGGATTAGGCCTCATTCCACTAGGGCTACTGCCACTTCTACAGCTTTTTTAAGGGGGGGTGGCAAATAAAGATATTTTGGAGGCAGCTACTTGGAGTTCAGTGCATACTTTCTCTAAGCATTACCACCTTCCACTGTACTCTAAATCTAGGGCTGGTTTTGCCACTGCAATTTTACAGGGCATTTTGGCAGCCCCTACTGCTTTATAGTTTTGCCATCCTCCCTTACCTCTGCTTTGGGATTCTACCCAAGTGTAAGGACTGCAGCAATGTGAGATGAAGAACATAGTACAGTTTTGTACCTACCATAAATGTAGATGTTCGAAGATCCACATTGCTGCAGTCCAATTTACCCTCCCTCCTTCCCCTCTGTAGTTAGAGGCGGTTGTGTGGTTTGGGTTGTGAATATTGTGGATATTGTATATATTGTACATATGATTAGTGCAAGGGTGGTTAGTTGTTTTTTGCTGTCTTTTGGTTTTGGCCTTTCTTTTTAGTGTCTTCTGACATCTGGGGCAAGAAAAGACTGTGAGGATATGACGTCGGTCATGCGCATTTGTACCCTGACGTCCTGATGTCAGTCTTAAGCGCCTTGACCGACGTCAGCCTAATACTTTGATATTCGGGCCGACCGAGGACAGCGGACTACCCAAGTGTAAGGACTGCAGCAATGTGGATCTTCGAACATCTACATTTATGGTAGGTACAAGACTGTACTTTCTTGCTAGGTCTAAGACGAAATACAAAATGCCCAGTCTCTCTCTCAGTTCTTAAATTAATATCAGTCATTCCTGTTGGGCCATCGTGGATGACCTCACTCTGCCACCTGACTTCAGTTCCCAGGATAAATAGAATTTAGCATCTCTATGTAAGAAATACACATCTCTCAGATCTTGGCAGCTCTTGGAAGTCATAAAACACTTTTACATTTTAAACCTAGTAATTACTTCTCTTTCCAGACAATACAAAAACTTTTAGCTGTAGATATAGTCTGTGCTGCTGAACTGAAACGGAGAGATAACCTCTCTTGTTTATGGCCCAGATGTAAAGTAACTTAACCTCAACTACTCTTATGTTTTGCAGGTTGATTTTCTATGTTCCGGCAGGGTACACTGTAGATACATCTTAGCTCAGTCAGTAACATAGAGTTCTGTGTAAATCATATTGATATTCACAAATGTCATAGAATTTACTAAATTCCAGATAGCTGGGCTGGCAGTGTGACAAAAGTCCATCTTAAATAGTTTTGATTTCTGTGGTGGCCCAATGGCTTTGAGTTTTTGTAAGAAATGTGTGGACTTTAAAAAAAAAAAAAAAATTGCTCTGTAGATCGGTCTTTGAAAAAGCTACAAATTATAGGGTTTGTATTGCTAGAATACTTTTTTCAGGTCATAGCAGAGAATCCTTTCTTAAAGGCCAAGATTTTACTGACAGTTCTAGGTTGAAAGGTATTTGGTGTTGGAGGAGTTTTTTGCTTGGATTTTTTTAGGGTGAAAGTTATTGTGCAATGATTAGTAAAGGACATATGGGTAGAGATCTTAGGTGTATTTGTGACTGATCATGTCTAACTAGTGGCTTCCTGTTTTAAAATTGGTTTGTGTTCACTGGTAATGATGGTATGGCCTTAATTTGTGAGGTTTGGTTTGAATGTTGGTAGGATTGACTATATTTTAGTCTTGAAGGATAATGGTGTGTATGGAAGGCTTGTTTTCTAATGTTTCAACAATGATTGAATTATGATTAGGATGGGAAGAAGGCGAGTGATTGTTTACAATCACTAGGATGAGTATACTGAAGGAATTTAGTAATCCATTGGGATTTTGCTCATTTAGAGAGGAGCTTTGTGTTTTCATTGAGACTGTTGGGATGTCCTTCCATTTCAATGTTGCAGTATTCATTACTTAAGGGATCCCTGCCAAGGGCGGCCTGACATCCGGCCAGTATACCAAAAACTTAGGTTTTAAGGTATGCCATATGTTACATACACGCTCTTCACGTAATGTAGGGCATAAAAGTGGCGTCTGAACGTACAATCCTCAGAACTTTTGCCGCCAGTCCAAACGCCATCTCTTGATTATTGGTCTGAATGCCCATTCTGTTGCTGGTTCAAGTCATTGCAGATAAGTTAGGGTTCTTTTACTTATCTTTTTTTTTTTTATTGTTGCTTGTGGGGTTTCATGTCATCCAAGCCAGTGTGGGACACAGATTCCTCATATAGACAGCCATGAACAGTGTCTGTTTTGCCTTGGCACCTAGCACAATCGTATGTCCAGTTCTGTCAAGTCTTTCTACCTAAATCCCTTCATAGTAGGCCCTCTCTTTTGGTGCTTTATCTTGAAAACCCTTGAGCTTCTTACGAAGAACATGATGTAGGGAACTTCCTGCTTCGAGAGACAGCAGTCATTGAAGGCCAAAAAGCCTAGGCCGGATTCTTCTGCCATTCATTCTTCGCCAAACATCTCTCCCAAGGCGAGTGAATGCCCAGAGCTTCACCCAGCTTTATCGTTGGATTCCTCTGCTGCAACCAGGTTGGAGGCTGGCGGGGAATCTGACTTAAAGCGTGTCCGAGGAGGTATTGCAGATGTCTGCTTCGAATGTTCAGGGGGAACCACAGCTGATTATCTCTGAGGGGTCTAGGGGCGTTCCTCAGATATTAGTCAAAGGAGTCCCTACTGCCATCTTTAAATGCTGTCCTGAGTCAGAGCCTTCCAAGTTTTATAAGCCGGACGTCCCTTTGAAGAAAAGGTAAAATACTAAACATATTACTTCTGTACATCAGGATCCACAGAGTGAATGGCAGTCCTTCAAGTCAGGGTTGTTTAGAGCTTTGGCAATGAAACCTCCTCAGGGAGTTTCTGTTCCAGCTCTCCTTGGTCCTCTGCTCCCTTTAAAAGACCCAGGAACAGGATTCCTCCGAGGAGGAGCTGGATTCTGATGAGGAATCCCTTGCTTACTCTTAGATTCCTTCTCCCTTGGATTACGGATCAGAGGAAGAGGAATCTACCAGTCATGATACTCCCTTTGAAGAGATTTCTTTTCGGGATATGGTGTGCAAGATGATGGAGTTTTTTAAATGGTATTGTGCTCAGGTTTCTGAGGTTCAAAAAAAGTATGAATTGCTGCACATGGATTCTCCTAAACCTTTAGCTGTTCCTCCCTTTTTGGCTGCCTTGTTGGATGCCTTTTTTCCAGTGCTTCTAAGGCTCCAACTCTCAGCCCCCCCTACTCCCAAGAAACGTAATAGATGCTATAGGGAGCCGAGAACTGTAAATTTTTGTAATTGTCCTCTTGCTGACCCCTCAGTGGTGTCTGTAGCTTTTGATGAGCCCTTTTAATTGCTTTTTTCTCCCAAGTTACTGCTCTCTGATAAAGATAACAAGACCATGGAAAGGCAGGACAAGAAAGGTTATACCTCTCCTACCTTGGCTTTTTAGAGCTGCTAATTATCAGACCCATATGTTCCAGGTATTTGTTGGCTTTCCTATCCCAGGACTGTCAGGATATTTCTTATCTTGCAGACTCTGAGGCTAAAACTTCTATTTCCCCTGCTAGCGACTTCCTCCAGGGTGTCATTCCAGCAAGTGTAGATGTCCTTCTATTCTAATGTTGCAGTATTCTTTACATGAGGGTGTCCTCCACCATGGGCAACATGACGTCCGGCCAGTATAATAGAGCTTTTAAGTACTGCTAGTGCGTGAGCCATTGCACCAATGTATTAGGAGAACGTTGGCCCTTAAAAACTATGTCCACACATACAATTCTCTGAACTTCTTTGCTGTAGTCCGAATGCCATCTTCAGTCATCAAATCTGCTTGCCAGTCATTTGCTGCTGGTCTACTTTTCAGATAAGTGCCCAGTTGTGTGTGCGCATTTTATCTCATCACTGCTTTCTGTTGTGAGGGTTTAATGTCATCCAGGAAAGGCAAATGCCAGTGTAGAAGGTAGATTCCACACAAGGATAGGCATGACCTGTCTCTCTCTCTCGTATAGGGCCTATGCACTACCATGCATCTTGCTGCATTTGCCAGGCCTTAGTCCTGAAGACCCTACGTAGCAGTCTTTCATCCCACAAGATTTAGAAAATCAGCGACTGAAGCTTTTAGCTATGGACATTATGGAGGGTATTCTGGGACTTCTGTTAAGCCTTTGTTGAAGGCAAAGAATCTTTAGCTGCACCTTCTAGCTCTGATGTCTCTTTTGAGGTTGATGAAGACCTGGAGGTCCATCCAGAGGTTGGCTCTGGTTTTTCGGCGGTTACCACATCAGACACTCATGAAATCTGCCTTAGGCATATCCTTGGAGGTCATGCAGATGTCTGCATCGGACGGTTAGGGAGGACCAAGTTCAGAAATCTGTAAGGGTGTCCCTCAGATACTAGTCAAGAAGATGTTTAGACTATTACTGAGTGCAGGCCAAGTTCAGGTCCCCCTCCACTTTCCATCAGGTTGATGTCGGATTAAAAAAGAAGCAGAAAACCAAGGACATTTCTGCACCTAAGACTTCGCAATCAGATTGGGAAACTTTTTTCTCAAGGCTTGCTTAATGTACTCATGGCTTTTAAACCTCCATCTGAACCCATTTCTCCTTTAACTTCTTCCTCACTCTAGTTAGGGTGTTGGAAATCATCTGAGCATGATGGTGGTTCTGAGGATGAATTCTTGGCCAATTCCATCCACCCTTAAAGATGCTTCCCCTTGAGGAAGATTCAGATGATACAGATTCACAAGTGGAAGAGATCACATTTCGGGAAACCTTAACTAAAATGACAGAATTCTTTAACTGGGACTACACTGTTTTCTGAAGTTTAGAAAAGATAGTGATCTTTCACAAATGGATTCTCCTTCCCCTTCTGCTGTACCTCCAGTCTTACCAGCTTTTTGGATGCTGCTGCTTTAGGAATCTAAGGCCTCAGACTCTCAAACCCTACCCCTAAAAGGCCTGATTGGTTTAATAAAGTGCCAGAAGACTGTAAATTCTGTGCAGATGTCTTTCAGCAGATCCTGCAGTGGTTTTCATTGTTTCTGACAAAATTTCAAGACTGTTGCCATCCACTAAGCTTCTCCCTTCTGATAAGAAGAGCAAGACTGTGGAAGACTAGGGAGAAAGTTTAAACTTCTGCCACCTTAACTTTCAGTGCTATAAATTACCAAACCCATATGACCAGATGTGTTTTGGCTGTTCTTTCTCAAGCCTCTTAAGCAGTTTCACCTCCCAGACACTGATGTTAAACCTCAGCTGATGTCTCTCTTAGGAGCTTTTTCTCAGGTAGCTCACCACTGCATTAAATGCAGCTATGATGCAGCAGAAGCATCATCCAGGGCAGCTGCATCTGGCTCTGTTCTTAGGAGGTATTCGTGGTTGAGGCTTCAGCCACTTCCAGATTATATCAAAGCAAAATTAATGGATCCTGCTTTAGACAACAGAGCCTTGTTTGGGACTGCGGCTGCAGATTTGTTTAAATCTTTGCAGGAGAAAGGCAAGGAACTGCAAGACTTAAAACGCATCTTTGTTTCACCTGTTCCCAAATTTCAGAGGAATTGTCCCTCAAAGGCTTCCTTTGTTAGAAAACAAGCTCACCTTGCCCAGAAGCAGCCCTTTCCAGACAAGTCAGGTAGTCTGTGACTGCCATACTCATCTCAGTCTTGTTCCTCTTTCTCTGTCTTTCCAAGTCTCTCCCAGATTGAGAAACTATTACTCAAGACTCATGGGTCTTTTCCATTATCAAGAAAGGGTACTTCATGGTCTAGAAAACTCTTCCTCCATTTATGGAAATTCCACAACCACCTCAAGACCAACTGCATCTATTTCCACAGGTGCTTCAGGAGTTGCTACATCAGGAAAACATTTCAAGAAGTCCCTGCGCCCCTTGGGGGAAGAGGTTTTACTAGAAAAGACTGCCCATGAAGATCCATTCTGCATCTTTCTCACCTCAGTATTTCTCTGAAAGTTCCTTCTTACTGCATGCTGTCCTTGCAAGCATTTTGTCGTATTCTTCAATAACAGCAAAAACTGGTTCAAATACAGTGGTTAGAGTCTGCAGAACAGTGTCAAAACAAACCAGAAGAAACTTCAGACTCTGGAAATGCCAACTTGTTTTATTCCAAACTACAAAGCTTTTGGGTTTTCACTAAAAAAAACGGGGGGGGGGGGGGTGAAAACCCAAAAGCATTGTTTGGAATAAAACCAGTTGGCGTTTCCAGACTCTAATCTGGTTGGTTTCTTTATTTTTCCTCAGGCTTACATAGCCTCTCTGGACATAAAGGATGCTTATTATCTTCACATTCCCATTCATCCCATTTACAGGAAATATTTACGGTTTTCTCTCTTGCTTCCTTGCAGTTTCAGTTTTCAGCTTTGCCATTTGCTCTTTCTACTGCCCAAGGGTGTTCACAAAATGCCATGCTCCAGTCATTGCTTACTTCAGACTTCAGGGCATCCAAGTTTACCCTTACATGTAAAATCTTCTATTTCTAGCTCCTTGTCCAGAGACCCTGGAGCAAAATCCTACAGTTCACTATTTTGCTTCTGCAAAGGTTGGGGTTCACAATAAATTTCAAAAAGTCCTTTCTTTCCCTCTCACAGGACCACATCTTAATGGGGTGCGCGTTGCAGACAGATGTCATGCTGGCATCTCTGCCTTCTCCAAAAGTTCAGTCTCATTTCCAGAGTCTTCTCCCTCTTCCTTCTCTTTCAGCCAGGGAGTTTCTCAGGCTCCTGCGATTCATGGTATCCACCCATTCCCATGCTACCTCTAGCTAAACTTCACATGAGGAAGTTTCAGTGGTACTTGAAATCATTTTGGCTGCAGCATATGCACATCCACTGGAGTTTGTGGTTTCTCTTCTCCTTTGTCTCAAAAAGGAAATCCTTTGGTGGATTCAGCAGATTTCCCTGAATCCAGGCCTTCCTTTGCATCCTCCTCTTCCCACTCCGAGTAGTTTACAGGCTCATCAGACCTAGAATTAGGAGCAACCTTTGCTTCCGTGAAGGTACAGGGCATTTGGTCTCCTCAATGGGAGGACCATATCAACATTAGAGATGAGACCTGTCATTTTAGCTCCTCAAGCTTTCTATCCAGGACCTCTAAAGCTGTTTCCAGACAACACCACAGTTCTTTGGTATGTAAACAACCAGGGGGGATGAAGTCATACTTCTGTGCAGGTTGGGTCTCATGGCTTGGGAGCTGGCAGCTAAGTACCAAGTGACTCTTCAGGTAATTTATATCTCCTCCTGTCAGAATTCTGTTTTAGATAATCTGAGCAGGTCCATGACTCAATCCTACAAATGGATGCTTCACAGGGATGTTTCTGGATATGGCCCACCGGTGAGTACTCAAGTAGATCTGCTTGCCGCCTCTTAACAGATAACAGACAACTTCCTCAGTTTTGTTGTAGAGTCCCAGGTCATCTGGTTTGGAAGGTGGACATCCTATCAATTTCTTGGAGGGGGATGTTTCTTTATGCATTTCCCCCCTTCTTATTCAGAAAGTTCTGTTCAAGATTTAGCAGGACAAACCAAAAGTCTTGCTGGTTGACTCCCTTTTGGCCAAGGACGGTATTAGTTCCCTCTTCTGTATTTAGCCAAGGGCAATCATCACAATTTACCTCACAGGGTGGACCTTCTCACGCAGTAAAAAGTTCTCTTATCCATCCACATCTGTTAACTCTGTGTCTGACTCTGGGTGATGGGCTTCTAATTCCTTTCGGTTACCTTTTTTCGGAGGACATGCTTAGAGTACTGCAGGAGGCCAGAAAAACCCAATACTAGGAAATCATACATGTATAAATGGAAGAGGTTTTCTGTTTAGTGTCATTCACACAATTTGGATCCACTGTGTGGATGTTCATTGGTTCTTTCATACTCGAGTGAGTTGCTCAATGATGGTTTGGCTTACTCCTCTGTAAAGGTTCTTTTGTCAGACAATTCTGCCTGTTTGCCTTTGTCTCCCCCTTTACTTCTAGGTTAGAGGTTACACTCTCTCAAAGCCGTTCTTCACATTAGACCTCCCAGAAAACCTGTTCTTCCTTGGGATTTGAACTTTGTTTGGATAAGTTGACTGTGGCTCCATTTGAGGCTACAGCTTCCTTGAAATACTGTACTTGGAAACCTGGTTTATTAATACCTTTGACTTCTGTCAGAAGGGTATCTGAGCTTCAAGCCTTAATGGCTTCTCCACCTTTTTTGATTTTTTGAAAAGATCGTCTCTGCATACTAAACCTTTCTTTATGCTCAAGGTTGTGAATGTTCTCTTAATCTATTAATTTGCCCATCTTTTTTCCTTTTCTTCAATCCTCTAGTGAGAGAATTTTACACACCTTAGATGTGCTTAGACAACTCAGATTTTATTTGGATAAAACTAAGGCTATCAGGAAAATCTGATCAGCGTTTTGTTTCTTTTCATCCCAGGGCTCTTGCAAGCAGACCGTTTCCACTTGGATTTCGAAAGCCATTTCTTTTTGCTATGTTTTTCATGGGAAGAGCCTCCCTTTTTATGTTAAGACTCATCCTGCTAGGGCTGTGACTTCTTCAGGAGCTTTAAGGGTTTGGCTACTAATTCATTTTTAGAGGCAGCTGCTTGGACTTCTGTAAATACCTTCACCAAGCATTACAAGTTGGATGGCATTTCCAGATCTAGAGCTGGGTTTGCTAGAGCCATTCTTCCTGGCTTTCTAGAGAGCACTTCTAACCATTCCTCCTCCCAGCTTTGGTACTCTCCCTCATGTAAAGAATACTGCAACATTAAAATAGAAGCACATAGAATAGTTGTGTAAATTCTTAATATAACCATAGATGTCCTTA